>NC_133764.1:12022358-12323191 GCF_036562045.2 Rhinolophus sinicus | reverse complement strand
TGCCAGAGACCCTGAGCTGAGCTTGAGGGACTTGACAAGCAAAGAAGAGACTCCTTTGCCATCGCTGGGACTCCAGAGAAAACCATGGTCGGGGCACAGAGGACCTCAGCTGCAGAGAAGAGAGGATAGAGGAAGAGGATGTGTGGCTGGGAACAGCCTCATCAGGGAGAAGTTGAGTCCTGGGTCCCTGCTTCCTTGGCTCACTGTCAGCCACGCAGGGACCATGACCCCACCCCCACTGGACTGTAGGAGCCTTGGGGGTAAGGATGTGATCCGTTTTGTTCCTGTATCCCTTGCGCTGCCATGCTGCCTGGTGTAGAGCGAGCAACTCCAGGACCTCCTCAAGCTGCATGAGGGGCCGGATGGGGCAGATTAGAGACCAGAGCCTCAGTGAGGGTGCACAACCAGCCCAAAGTCTTCACAGTGAGCCTAGGGCTTCACTTGCATTTTTTTATGTTTTATCCAACATTTGTTAATTTGGTCCCTGATAAATAAGGATTTAAGAATGACCTGCAACCTCACCTCCCAAAACTCCACCTGCCCACTTCCCTTCAGCCACGTCAGCCTGTTCTTTCAGTACACAGACCTCACTCCTACCTCAGGGCCTTTGAGCGAGCTGTTCCCTCTGCCAGAAGGGCTCTTTCTCCTGCTCTCCTTGCATAGCTGAAACCCTCCTGTCATCCAGGTCTCAACTAAAATGCCTCCTCTTCACGAAAGACCTCTCTGACCACCCAATCAGTAGCCCCTACCCCACCCAAATGTCACTCTGATTACAATACTCAGTTCTCTCCGGAGCACTTCTTCCTCCCGACGACGATTTGCTTTATTTGACTATCAGTTATATTCTGTATCCCCAGGAAAATGTGAGCTCCATGAAGAGAGGGCTTGTCTGGGATATCACCTCTCTGAATATGTGCAAACCCTAGAACAGAACCTGGCATATCAGTAAGCACTCAGGAAAGATTTGATGGATGGAAAGTTAAGATTAGGGGGAGGGAGAGGAAGAGGAAAAGAGACAGGGAGGGAAGAAGGTGAGACAGGGAAAGGGAGAGAGGGAGGGAGGGAGGGAAGAAGAGACAGAGACAGAGAGAGAGAGAGAGAGAGAGAGAGAGAGAGAGCCTTGGCCCTTTTCTCAAGGACCTTATAGACTATGAAAGGGACAGATGTGCAAACAAATAATCACAATGAGGTACAATTTGTGCCAAGGTACACAGTAGAGAGGGCAGAAGGCTTGTGTCTGAGGCAAGTCCAGGAGTACTTCAGAGAGGTGGTGTCCTAAGAGCTGGGTTTGAAGGATGAATAGGAATTCTCCAGGGAGACATTGAGATGTCATTTCTAGAGAGAAGCAACTGCATTTGGAAAAGCCAAGGATTGTGAAACAACATGGGATCATCAGCAAGTACATCTGATGTCATTTTAGTGTAGAACAGGCAATTGAAGAAGACAGACAATAACCACCAGGAGCAGCTAGACCATGTCTGAAAGCCTTGAATGCCAGGCCCAGGGTCTTGAACTTGATGTTGTAGGTGACCTAGGAGCAACTGAAGAATTTCACACAGGCAAGAGATATACGGTCAGATCTGAGTGGCAAAGGTTGCTTGGGCAGCAGAGTGAAGAATGGCCTAGCAGGGGACCCTGGCCTAACAGGGAGGCTAGTCACGTCATGGTTGAGACAAGAAATGATGTGCTAGTGGTGGATAGAAAGGGGCAGGTTTCAGAGATGGTTGTGGAGCAAAAGAACAAGGCTTGGTGATCAAATATGGGTGAGGGGTGAGGGTGAAAGGAAGTCTAGGAAAATGTCTGTGTTTCTGGCTTAGGGCCCAGTGGGGTCACTTCTGGGCTGGGAGAGTGGGAGCGGGAATAGGATTGGGTGATGGTCATGTGTTTTTGTGGACATGTTGGAGGGTCTGTGGCATATCTTGGGGGGTCCATCTAGGAGACAAGTAGGTATTCAGAGGCACAGATGTTCCAGGGTGCTGCTCAGGGTGGCTGAACTTAAAGGATCTGGCCTGAAAACCAACAGGAACTACAGAGATGAGAATGGCCCCCTCTGTTCCTGCTACAACAGAAGGGCCACAGGGTGCCTTGTCTCCTGCCTCCTCTTCTTTGCTCAAAGGTTTCATAACCCTTTATTGTATGGCCTTTGAGAGGGTTAGTCCTGTTTTCTGCCTCCGGAAAGACTTCTGCACATGACCCCAATCCCTCTACTGTAGGTTTAGACCCACTTCGTCCTTCCTTTTGCAAATGGAATATTCTTCACGATGCAATGCTCAGCGATCCTGGTGACGGTCATGAGGCTCCATCTCCTTCCCTGTTTCCCACCCTGAATCTTCTTCCCACTAGCAGGTATGGGAGGGCCGGGTGCTGATGAGGGGTGTGTCTCCTGGTCCAGGCTGGCCAGAGTCGGCCATGTCGCCAGCTTCCCCCTCATCTTCTAGTTCTACGTCCCAAAGATGTGCTGAGCTTCTGACCAGCCCTGCCCAGGGCCTCACTTCCATGAGAAACACGAGCTCCAGAACACCAGCTTTCCTTCCCTTCTCCACTCCATTCCCACAGCTGGCATCTGTTGTGACTGCAACTCACCTCCAATCCTCATCTCTCCAATCCCATCCACTTTCAAGACTTCTCTCCAGTACTACTGTGTCCAGGAAGCTTTCTGTGATGTTCCAGGCTGGCAGCTCTGATCACACTCTGACCTTATGGTTCCAGGGGTGATTATCTGATCTCCCCACCACCAGAGCTTTGGCATGGTGGCTGGTTCATCAGCATGTGGTCGGGGCCACCACAGCCCCAGGCTCAGGGCGCGGAGCAGAGCAGCCTTTGATAAAGGGCCAGCTTCCAACTGACCAAACCAGGGAGAGCAGAGGGATCCATGAGCCCTGCCAGCTCCCTCATATGTTTCACAGGTCTTATAAATCATATAAAATTTTATAAGTCACATAAATTATGTTTTATGGAGAATGAAAATCACCTGAAAGACACCACCTGCGGAGGTAGGCAATCGCCAGAAAGAGCTCAATTATTCTACGACATGAACAGTCACCACCTTGTGGGCTCTCTGCTCCTCTTCCTGCCCAGGTAGCAGCACGCTCCTTTCCAAAGGGAGAAAAAGGAGATGGTCACATAGTAAAGAATTGGGCTTCAGAAGGCAACTGAATTGGGTTAAAATTCCAGGTCTGCATGAGATTTTGGGCAAGACACATAAACTCTCCAAACCTCAGCTTCGCATCCAGGAAATAGATGGTGTCACTTATGGCATAGGTCTGACGTCAAGATTCAGAGAAAGCACTGTTTCATTGATTCCTAGCTCTCTCTAAGGAAGCTACCTGTGAATTTGGGCTTGTGTCCCAGCAGGGTGATAGAATCACTGAGTGACTTTGACCAACGCCCTTCCCAGGAGAGGTAGACAAAGGGAAAGGCAAGAACCTGGACTTCGGAGCAGACTGTGTCCTGACTGCATGACCTTAGACAGCTTTCCTGGTCCTTTCACGACATTGTGTCATCCTGTATAGAATAAGGAGACTCAATGGTTGTTGAAAGGGTTAAATGTGACATGGGCAATGGATAAAAGTGTCCAACACATTTTTGACAGAAGAAACCACAAAACTATCAGTTCTTCTCTTATTCCCGTTATAGGCCTCCATTTCTATCCATTAACTGAGAACATTGGATGAGTTAGCCGTGAACATGAGGTTATCACCTGCCTCTCAGCCATGGGAGCTTGGTAACAGATGTAAGAATGGTTTTCAGCTGGAAGGGCTGCATATACGTATGCAAAGTGCTCTACACTGACTGTTTGTGTCCCCATGAAACTTATATGTTGGGATGGTATTTGGAGGTGGGGCATTTGGGGAGAGATTAGGTCATAAGGGTGGGGCCCTCATGAATAGGATTAGTGCCCTTTATAAAAGAGACCCCAGAGAGCTCTCTTGCTCTCTCTGCATGTGAGGACACAGTAAAAAGACGACTGTCTGCGAACTAGGAAGCGAGCCCTCACTAGACACTGAATTTGCTTGTGCCTCGATCTTGGACTTCGAGCCTCCAGAACTGTGGGAAATCAATTGTTGTTTATGAGCCACCCTGTCTATAGTATTCTGTTAGAGCGGCCCAGACAGACTACGACAAGAAGGACTGTCACAATCATCCTGATCCAACTGTCTTGACGGTGCCAGTCGGTGAAGGGGGTGACTCACATAAAGAAAAAGGGAGATGAGAGAGGAAGCCTGGCAGACAGCACCTTCGCGAAGATACACTGACTTCATGTAGCTCCTGAGAGGAAAGGCACAGTCTTTTTCCCAAAAATGAAAACCTCCATCTAATCATGAGGAAACATCAGACAAACCCAAACTGAGCGGGAGTCTACAAAGTAACCATCCGGAACTCTTCAAACATGTCCAAGTCATGAAAGACAGGCTGAAGATGGCCCCAGATTGGAGGAAACAAAAATGACATGACAATTCAATGCAATGTGAATCTTAAGTAGACAACTTGCAGAACCTGAAGAAGGCCTATAGATTAGTTCACCATATTGTATTCATGCCACTCACCTGGTTTTGATCATATCATGGAAGTTGTTAACACTTGGGGAGGCTGGGGGGAAGGACTTAGGGCATTCTGTACTATTTTTGCAATGTTTTTATAAGTCAAAAATTATTTCAAAATTTTAAAATACTTTGAAGTAAGAGAGAGAGAGAGAGAGAGAGAGAGATTCAAGTAAAGGGAAGCAGGAGACCACTCATGCCTCCCAGCATCAGTAGTCAGCACGCCCAGGTCTCTCTCCCTGTACAACCTGAGGAAACTCAGGCCATGGGGTGGACTTGGAGAGAAGGAAGACTCCTGCTTTCTTCCCAACTCGGCCTAAACCAACCCAAACCCCCAGTCACCATTAGCCCTAGTTAAGACTTTCTAGGAGATGCAGACAGAGGCAGAAAACAGAAAATCTGATCTAATGTGAGAGCCTTTCCAACCTTCCCATCGGCATGCGTGAGACTCCAGGCTGGAGGCAGAGGAGAAGTTCACTCGTCACCAGGGTCCAGTCCCGGGCTCTCAGCCCTGCCCAGGTGGGTGGTCTACTCTCTGCCTTGGTCCTTTCCTATTCCCTCTGTGTTCCACCTACCCCTTCCACCCTTGGGTTTCAATTCCCAGCACTCGCAACATTTTTGTGGCAAGACCCTTTTGTACCAACAAAAAATTCTCTCGGATTCTAACAGAATTGTCATCAATCTTTTAGGATTCATCCTCTGAAAATAAAATACACACTTCCAAAAATAAAAGCAACTGTATTGACCTTTTAAAACTAATTCTACATCATACCCATCACAACAAAATATACATATTTGGGAAAACATGGTGTGTTTATGCCTAGAGAGAAACTTAGGCTCCTATGGACTCACAGAGGAACCCTCTTGGGAATACATCTCTAGTCAACATGCCTGCCCCCAGCCTGTGCTCGTCACACCTCCAGACCCTCAGGAACTCAGGACATCCAGCCCCAGTCTGAGCCCAGCCACATTGGGAAAACTATACACCCCTACATACGCTTATCAAAATATCCTCCCATATTTCAAACCAAGTGGAAAAAGTTAATTAAAACTCTACAATCAAATAACATGACTATATATAAAGTTCTGTGTTGCCCAATCTGTCTGCCATCATCAACTCTCATAAACCCACGAGGGAGGACAGGGACAGCTCAAATCAACTCTTTTGGTTGCATCATAATATAGGGCCACAAAACAAGCAGACTTTTTTCATTTATAATTTTGATATTTTGTTCATGATAATTTTTTGCATTAATTTTGATTTTTAACATTGCATTAAAATATTACTTTTTTTGATTATTGGTTTTTTTTGGTGACCTCTTAAATTTTGTTCTGAGCATGAGTGTCTCCCTTGCTGTATCCTAGTCCTGTCCCTGGTCAGGCCCCATGTTCACCCTGCATTTGTCCTCCATCTCTGCCACTGGACAGTCTACCTTCTCCTACATGTTGGATTTTACTAATGGTTGGAGTAAAACAAGGCCTCCCACCCCAGCAGTTGGCTGCAGGATTTCTCTTTCACCTCCATCCTCAGACCCCACAGAGGCCGCCGGTGCTTCCATGAGGTCTGCAGGCTTGCGTGCTCTTCAGTTCCATCCCAGTGTCCTGTGAGAGCTGAGAGATCATATCTTCTCCCATCCCTGGTGACAATCGACCTGAGCCTGCCCAGGTTCTCAAGAGGAAAAGCCCCATTTCATCCTCCCTAGAGAGGTGCTCTCTGGCTGAAAGGTCCAGAAAACCTGTTCGTTCATTCCAGCCACCTTGTCATGCAGATGAGGAAACTGAGGCCCAGAGAGGGGAAGGAGCTTATCCAAAGTCCAAGAGAGAATGAGGAACAAAGTCAGGGCTCAATCACCCAGAATGAGATGGCTACCGTTGGCTACAGGACTGGAACACTATGAGAACAGTATTCAAGCATGGGTCACCCCTAATCCTATCTCCTTGCCTCCAGACTGACTTCCCATTTCCTGGAGGGAAGGGCCCCCACTCACACAGATCTGAATTTGAATCCTGGCTCTATCCATTAATACTGTGCAGCTTTGAGCAAGTGGATCAATCTTGGAGCTTCAAATACCACATCTGTAAAACAACTCTTGGTGGTCTGAAGGCAGCAGAGCATGGTGGTGAAACCCCGCAAGCCTGTATTTGAGTCCAGGCTCCACACTTAGGACGGTGTGGCATGAGCAAGTGGCCTCCGCTCCTAGCCCTCCACGCCCTCTCATGGAACAGGGATGATAAAAATAACTGCTTCATTGAATGGCTGTGTGGATTAAATGAGCAAAGCTGTGAGCCCCCAATGCTGTGCCTAACACCTAGCTAATGCTCCCTAAATGCTAGCTACTCTTTCTGTTATTTTTTCTAATTCTGTATCTAAAAACCCTCACTGTCTATGGCAGACTGGGAGCTCACACCTTCCTGACCCTCTTTGATTTAGGCCAGGGGTCAGCAAACCTTTCCTGTAAAGGGTCAGAAAGTAAATATTTTAAGCTTTCAGGGACATACAGTTCCTGTCACAGCTACAGGCATACCTCATTTTATTCAGCTTCACAGATGGTACATTTTTCACAAATTGAAGGCAAGACCCTCCACTAGCAAAAAGATTACAACTCACTTTATTAAGATACTCGCTTTATTGCAGTGGTCTGGAATCAAACCTGCAGTGTCTCCCAAGTAAGCTTGTACTGGATTCTATAGCACAAAAGAAGTCATACATAATATCTAAATGCATGGGTGTGGCTGTGTCACAATACAACTTTCTTAGCAAAAACAGGTGGCAGCCAGATTTAGCCCATGGCCAAGTTAGTCAATCCCTGGTCTAGACCACATGCACTCCTGTCTACAAAGGACCGCCTTCTCTAGCCCATAAGTCCTTTTCATGCAGAACAAGAAATCATTTCTTTATAATATGGTATCATAAACATATTAGTATATTAATCAGCTTTAATGGCTACTAAGCATTCTATTTAGCGTATGTGTGTATTTGTGTCATGGTCAAATATACACATAAGTATTAATATATATGACTAAGTAAGTAACATATGCAATGGTTTAATCTGTTAAGTAATATATTACTTAACCATTTTTTATTCTTTTATTTGACAGTATTAGCCTACTGTGTACCAGGCTAAGCACTGAGAAGACAGCAGGAAGGGAAACACCCAAGGTCCCTGCCCTCAGGGAATGTGCAGTCTCATCACTTCTGTTCCCAGTTCAGTCACCGTCAACCCTTGTCCCCAGATTTCTGGCACTATTCCGCCCAGCTATCCTTAAGTGGGATATGTCAGAGTGTATGTTCCAACTTTTGGTTCTGAAATCAGGGCCTCATGATCATAAACGAGACTTCTATCAAGAGTCAGCAAATATCCATCTTCTTTCTGGTAATTTCCTTTGGATAAATTCCCAGGAGTGGGATCACTGCACCAAAGGGTGTGAGCCTTTTAATGACTCTTGATACACATTATCAAATTGCTTTCCAAAGGGGTTGCACCCAATTTACACACTGCCACCAGCAATGTGTGGCTGTCATGGTGATACCACGACTGTGTCAGTTCTGGGTGTGATCATTACATTTCGTAATTTGTGCTAATTTAATAGGTGTAAAATTGAATCTCATTTTAATTTGCTTTCCTTTGATCATTATGAAGGTTGAATGCTTTCTCTAATAAATATACACTTGGATTGCTTCATTCATTTAGAGCATTGCACATTAACCCTGCGCTACATGCCAGACACCGTACCAAGTGCCAGAGTCAGATACATACCACACAGTCCCTATGTCCAAGGATCATGGATCCAGTGAGGAAAGCAAAGTAATCCGACAGTCCCAGCGCAGTAGAATGGATCGGGTGCTAGAGAGAGTCCCAGAGAGCTTGTGGGGCAGGAGGACGAGGGAGCCAGGGACGTGATACAGAGGACAAACCCACCCAAACTGGGGTTGAAAAGGGTGCCTGTGCTGCTCTGGATGAGCCTGGGACAGCCAGCTGGACAAACTGGAAGGGACTTCTCCTGCCTATGTTTATCCATTTGTTTCTTGTGCTGTGCAATGTCTCAGCGTGTGCACTGTTCTATTTGTGTGCGTGTGTGTCTGTTGTCTACGTGCATTTGATGTCAGGCGGTCCTACCTGTATGGCGTGTGCTGTGCCTTTGGGTAAACACCTGGGTGCACGTCAGTGTGTCTCTGTGCACTGAGGACAGGGCAGTCGTGCTGTGGGTTCTGCAGGTCTGAGTCAGGCAGATAAGACCAGGTGGGCCTGGGTTCCTGTGGGTAGAGGGATGGGGTCATTTGCACAGGCGAGGTGCCCCACTGTGCTGACCCTTTTGGCCCCTGGCCCTACCCCAGCCAACTTGGGCTCCAGTCTCTGATTCTGTCAGCAGTCAGGTGCTGGCCTCTCTAGTTTAGCCTCGTCGTGGTCAGACATGGCATCTTCCCTGACAAGTTAGGTTTTGTCAACTGAATCTGTGCTGAGCCCAATACCCCTCCTTTCTCACAGTTCTCCCTGGGACAGGGGAATCCCAGAAAAGAGTAGGCTAACCAGAGCTCATCCTCTGCCTTGAGCCACTGGAGAGTCTATGAGAGTCCACCACGTCAGGGAAGGAACCCCAGCGTGCTGCCCACACCTAGCCACCAGAGGCCAGGATGCGAAGTGGCATTACCCCACAGGGTGTGGGTCCTGCCTGCCACACCTGGGCCTTGGACTGCCCATGGAGGAACAGCCATTGGTCCCAGAGGTAGAGAAGGGATAGCACTGCTGTTGTCTGCTTTGTTAGAGGGCTGGGTGTCCAGTAGCCATCTCCTTAAACGCCTCCATGGAGGCCTGTCGATCGTCATGTTTTGCTACTTGAAAAAAATCACCAGGAAAAGGCAAGCCCTTCACTCCCCCTCCTAACCTCCCCCTACAATGGAACACTGTTAGCAATTTTTTTTTAAGTTATTGAGATATAATCCACAGGCCATACAGTGTACCTATTTAAAAAGCACAGGTCAGTGTTTTTTCATGTGTTCAGAGCTGTGCAACCATCACCGCAATCTAATTTTAGAACACTTTCATCACTACAATGAAATCCTGTGCTCATTAGCAGTCACTCTCCATTCCACCCTCTCCTCCAACCCCAGCCCTAAGAAACGCTAATCTAATTTCTGTCTCTGTAGATTTGCTTATTCTGGACATTTCATGTAAATGGAATCAAACAGTATGTGGTCCTTTGGGCCTGGCTTCTCTGATTTATCATAATGTTTTCAAAGTTTATCCACATCGTAGCATGATTCAGTACTTTAATTCTATTTCTTGCCAAATAATATTCCACTGTATAGGTACGACATTTATTCATAGATTCATCAGCTGATGGACATGCGGGTGGTTCCCACCTTTTGGCTGGTGTCAATAATGTCTCGATGAACATTCCTATACAAGTTCTTGTGAGGATGTACGCTTTCCTCTTGCTTGGCTATATACTATTAGAAAGAAAACCACAGTCCTAAAATCGTGTCGCTCAGGCGAAAAGCCCATGATACCAAATGTAGATTTAATACCTGATTTAATTGTAGTCTCAACTTCTCCCAGAAGTACAATATTAATCAACCACTCTGGGATTTTCTGGTCAACACAAATGAGGTAATCTGTCACCTGGGCCCTCTCCATTCCCCATAGAAAGAAGAGGCAATCTGCATAATAAAAACCTTTGCCTTCTTTTTCCCCTCAAAAGAAGATATCCCATCCCCAAAATAATCCTTTTTTATCTCTTGTCCATATCTCCCTTGCCCCGCCCTGCTTCCTAGAAAAACCTTCCATCTTGTGCAACTCCTCAGAACACTCTTCTAGTTGCTAGCTGGCATGCTGCTCAATTCATCAATCACTTAATAAGGCCAATTAAATCTTCACATTTACTCAGTTGAATTTTGCTTTTTACCAACACCTAGGAGGGGGATGGCTGCATTATATGGTAACTCTATGTTTAACTTTCTGAGCAACCACCAAACTGTTCCCCGCAAGCAGCTGCACCATTGTACACTCCTACCAGCAGTGAATAAGGGATCCAATTTCTCCACATCTTCACCAATGCTTGTTAGTTTCTGTTTTTCGGTGATCGCCATTGCAGTGACTGTGAAGTGATATCTCACCGTGGTTTTGATTTGCAGTTCCCTAATAACTAATTTTAGCAATTTCATGTATGTCACTTTTCTATATATTTTCATATCTTTTATTCGTATTCATGTATATATGAAACTGTTGTTCTTTAACCATCTATATGTATATAAGCTCATCGATATCTTATCATCTGCAACTTACTTTTTTCTTTAACATGTCTTGAAAATCTTCTACATTAGCGCACACCTCTGTATTATTCCACAATATGTATATACCATGCTTCTGTAGGCAATCCCCTGTGGATATGCACTTAATTTTGCTTCAGATGTTCAGGATCATAAGCAATGCTTCAATGTAAACACCCCGGTGTGTGTGTTTTTGCATAAGAAAGAATGCTGCAGATTTCCTAGAAGTGAAATTGCTCATTCAAAGGATTAGGACATTTTAAATTGTGGTAATGATACCATGTTAAAGGCCAGATGCATGGCACGTGAAAGAGTCAAAAATCAAGAGACATGGTTGGTGGCAAGAAAAGCGGGTTTGTTCAGAATGCTGGCATCGGGGAGGATGGCAGACTCCTGTCCAAAAGTCACCTCCCCGATGCCAGCATTCTGAATAAACCCGCTTTTCTTGCTACCAACCACGTCTCCTGATTTTTGACTCTTTCAAGTGACGGGCAGCCGGACCTCAACACACCTCCAGAGGGCTGTCCAATGAGGCTGTAACAATTTACACCAACAATAACAGTGTCCAAGAATGTGGACTGATGAAGATTAACGAGAACTTTCAGCAGACTTCATCAGCCAGGAGGGCCGATGGGAGGAGCTAGGGATGATGGAAGTTCTCCTAACTGTGACCACCCAACAGGAAGAACCCTGTGTTTATAATAAAACTCCATGGTTCTAACTTCCCCTTCCATTAACTTCTTTTTCCCTTCCATAAATACCCCTCCATCTTGGCACACAGGCCAGAGTGTGCACGTGGCTTGCCATGTCTACATACACTGGGTTGCAACCTTTTCCTTTTTCCCAAAAAAATCCTTTTTGGTGATGAAACAGCTAGTTGCTATTATTTTTCAGTCAACAGGACAGACCATTTTAACCACTAGATCTATACCCAGTTGGATTAAGCTTCCCCTGGATGGAGTGCATTCTTTTTCATGGGAATTGTATAAACAGAGTATGCACTCGGTAGAGATGCTGTAGAAAATCAAGTTCAAGTGGAGGAGGGGGCTGAAATAGACCCTTTTCAAGATCTCTTCCCAATCCAAGAGTTCATGAGTCTCTGAAATGCCTGTACTAGATGGTGACGGTTTTCCCAACTCACATCTACTCCCATTTCCACACTATCCTGGCTTCACTGTGGTCTCAAATAGACCAGTCTCTGCACAGAATCAATTCAAGGAATACATAGTCTGACAGAAAAATATAGCTGAAAGCAACTGCAATTTATGTTTACCCTCTTCAGAGATCTCTAAAGGGAGAGTCTGCAGTGCGTGTGTGTTTTGGGGAGGTCAGAGTATATTCAATGCATGGTAAAATATCTTAAAATTTTTCTCCTCCATCTGCCGCTTTCAATATTTACATATCTGGCAGCTGTTCCTCAAGTACCTTTTTCTTTCCTTCACTCTCAATTCCCAGATTCTCCGCATCATCCTCCCTTTCCACCCTCGCTTTCGCTTCCCTTTATTCTTTTCTGTTGGGAACAACTCTTCCTCTTTCCAATGCAAAGCTCCTGCCTTCCCCTCTCAGCCCCCAGCCTTTCTACCATTGTCCAATTCTGCATTATCAAACCCAGGAACGAAGCTGGCACAGGCAGAGTTCTGCTGAGAAGGCAGGGTTGCCAGGAAACTGAATGGGCAAAGAAGGCACCTCCAGCTATAAGGGTAAGGGAATGAGAAGAAGGGGAATGTTTCCACTTAGTCACCTTTGTCCCGAGTCAGAGTAGGCCTGGTTCTAAGCGCAAAAACCTGTTGGGAGGTGGGGGAGGAAGAGTCTGGTTGAATTCAATTGAACAACATGTGATTTTGGAAACAACCAGTCATTACGTGTTATTACTGTGTTTGACTGAAGGCAGCCCAATTATTTCTTAGGTGGCTTTATGTGAATATGTGTACAGACACAGAATGAGAGGGTACTAAAAAGTCCTTGAATAGGGAGGACAATGGAAATCCAGAGACAAAGGAAGATTTGCCGAATGCTGCACAGCAAGTCAGTTATACAGATGGAGCTGGTACTAGAACCCAGGTCCCTGCCCAGGACCAGCTATGTCATTTGCAAGGCCCAATGCAAAATGAAAATGTGACGATCTTTGTTCAAGAATGATTAAGAATTTCAAGACAGCTACAGCAGAGCATTAAACCAAATATGGCCCCTCTGCCACGGCCCAGGTCACATGTCCATGAAGCCCTCCTGGCCCCTAACCCGCAGCCCTGGGCTCTCTCCTTCTACCAGCATAACTCAGCTTTCTAAAAACTAGGGAAGGAGAAGGGATGATACATGCGTGGTAGCTTGCCCCAATGTGTTCATGGTCTAAATCAGTGGTTCTCAATTTTCATGACACAGTGGATCCCCTGGGGATCTTGTAAAAGTCCCAATGCTAAGAGTGCCCCCTGACAAACCAAATCAGAATCTCTGGGAGTAGAACACAAGCATTAGTATTTTTTTAAACTTCTCAGATGATTCCACTATGTAGCCAAGTTTGAGAACTAGTGATCCCCACAGGTACAAACTTGAAGACAAGCATGAGTGTGGGAGAGTATGGAATTCTGGCAGCCTGTCCCCAATCCCATCCCTGGAGCAGAGGCTCAGCCCCAGCACAATCTAATTACTGTCTCTTCTCGTTAACGCCAGCATAGCTCGCGCCCTTAGATGACTGAATACATAAATAAACAGGTCTGAGCCCTTCTTAGCTTATTCAGGTTTCTGATAAATATGTATTCAGGGAAATTTCTAAGAAATGTAATATTGTGTCTCTTCAGAATTGTTCAGGTCTATTGGGAAAATAAATATTGAAGAGGCTCATCAGATGTGTTCCACTTGCTTGGCAGTCAAGAAAGGCTTTGCTTTCAAGCCCTGTCTATGTCCTCTCACCACTAAAGGAAAGGCGTTGGAGGGAAAGGGAGTCTTTATCACCATCCTGCCCGACACCCACACTGGCTGAGAAGGGATGTACCTCTGGCCCTGTCTGGGCTCTAGCATCCATGTCCGGTTCTAGTTGTCAGTCCCAGCTCCTCAACTGTCCAACCGGGCAAACTTGGCAAGATGTTTCTCCTCTCTGGATCTCAGTGTCTACTTCTTTGGAGAATTGTACAGCCTCCTAAAGCAGCATACTCCCTTTCTGGACAGCTCAGACTTCTAGAAAGTTCTGCTTGACTATGCTGGCTTCTGTCTGCTGGTTCTTCATCTTGTTACTGGCACAGGGCTCCTTGCCCCTCTCAGGATAGAAAGCAAGAGCATGCGAGAAATAGTTTGCAGAGAGAAAGTTTCGTTAAAGCAAAAGCTTGATGCACCAAGGGAGTACACTCCAGAAGAGAATGGATATGACTCCCCAAGGTCTATGGGCATGGCGTTTTTATGGGCCCTCGAGGTTAGGGGCTGGGTTAACTTTGACTGAGGGGAGGAATATTCATGAGTTTTCCTGGAGTGGGGCAGGGAGTTCCAAGAATTATGTTGCCAATCTCCTTTTGGTCTTATATGAGCCACTTCGGATCTGTCATGGCGCTAATGGTGGTGTTATTTAGTTTGGTAATGAGCACAGGTCACCCAGAGGAAAACTCCTCTAACTGGTACAGTTACAATTACAGCACAGGTACAATTTGGGGGATCTTTTGTAAACCTGATCACATCTCTTTTGCAGTTACCGCTCCAACTGTTCTTGTTTCTTATTGGTGGGAAAATAAGACTCAAGGTTGCTTCCCCAGAGGCATGTTTTGGCTATGTGATTACCCGACCATCTTCCAGCTACATGACCAATGACCACAATCACATCATGGCCACCTGCAGGATCCGGTGACAACTGCTTCCTCAACCCAGAGAGGGCCCTGGTGAGTTTCACCTGTGGGGCTTAGGTCTTTCACCCTCTCTTCTCTGGCTTGAGCCCCCAGTCCTGCAGAAATGACTCCCTCACCCCCACTTGGCTGCCCCCAAAGCTGGCATATCACAATCTCTAAAAGCATCTCCTGTTGATGGTAAAGGAAAAGTTTAAAAGCTCACATTTGGAGACATTGGCTGGAAAGCTTGAGCTACAGATTCTGTCAAACATGATTATACCAACATAATTTGTATAAACATTATCATGTTTTTGCCAACATAATAAAACAGGGAGAGGGTAGTTAAGTGATCGAGGGAGAAATGCTTCAAACATCACTGCCTGTTCCCAGCTCGCTTTTTAAGTGAATCACTTCTTGCCAAAGCCTAATGAGGAAAAAGGAAGCAGTGGAAGGGGGGCCAGTTTTGTGCATTTTGTGGTTTGACATGCCCAGTTAGCCACGTGTCTCCAGCGGACAGCCCCATTCCAGGTGCCACCTGGGCTATCGAGTTGGAATTAGCACTGCTGAAGCAGAGGTACATACATCCAGGTACATTGGCCAGAAAGGCTGGCATCAGGTTCTTTTGTGGGCAGTTAGGCCATGGATATGAAAAATTTCACCTAAGCTGCCACACACCTAGCGAACGGGCTCCTCCGGGAACGGAAGCATCGTTGCCTCATCCAAGTCCCTTGGCCTCATCAAAGAAAAGCTAGAAGAGATGAAATCCTTGCATTTAAATCTCTTCACTTTATAGATGGTGAGACTGAGGCCCAAGACGGGTGTGACATGCCTTGGGGAGTGCTGGGATCGGTGCTGCAGGCTTGATTTAAACTCGGCCTCTGGCTACAGCTGAGATGTGACTCTGCCCTGGGTGTGGACAGGGAGCACTTTGTCAGGATCCCAATATCCATCACCTATTGCTGCATACAAAACACCCCAATATTCGGTGGCTTAAAGCAATGCTGACGTATTATTTCTCCCCATTCTGAGGGCAGGTGGGCTCAGCTGAGCCCTTCTATTCCATGTTTAGCTGAGGCCACCCATGTGGCTGCTTTTGGAAGAGAGCTCATGTGTGGCTTCTCCACATCCATGGAAGCTGGCTTCAAAGTGGGCAAAGGTAGAAGCTTCTGAGTCCCATAAAGGCAAGTCTTGAACTAGACAGCATCACTTCCAGCACATTCTATCGGTGGAAGTCACATGGCCACACCCAGAATCAGTGTGGGAGGGGACTACACAAGAACACGAACACCGAGAGGGCAGGGTACAAAGGGGGCTACCAGTGCAACCAGCAGGCCACCACAGCCCCTCCTGGAAAATGCCTCAATGGAGCCCAGCTGCAGCTGGGCACTGACCCGGTCACACTGACCACAGAATAAGCCTCGGTCCTGGCCCCAGGATGAGCTGTGTCCAAAGGCTGCCACTGAGACCTATTCTGCCCAGCCCATCAGGAGTAGGGGAAGGGTGAGTAATTAGAACCCATGGGAAGACAGGATGAAGTTTAATCTGATCAAGGACTTTGTTAGAGGTGGCCAGAGAGAAGCAGGCTGCCTCAGGAAGAAGTGATGTCCTTATCACTGGAGGTATGTAATGGGAATTGCAACAGCCATGGAGCAGAGACCAGTGAGTTCATGTGGGGTTGAGGGGAGAACCTGGGTACCTATTCATCCCTGCAGAGATCCTGACAGGGCAGAGGAACCATAGCTCTAAAATTCTTTCTCAACCCTGAGCTCCAGGCCAGCAAACAATGGACAGGGAGCTGCAAAGCCAGGGTTCTAGCTGCTGGGACCAGGAATGAGAACTGGACCAGTTCTCATCCAGACTCCACCCCTCAATCATTGTGGCTCATTGGTCTTCCAATCAATTCCCCACAGGATAATAACCAATTAACAGCAATCCATTCCCTATGCCAGAGTAATAATTTAAAAATGCAAACCCCTTGCTTAAAATTCTTCAATGGCTCCCCACCTTTGCCACAGCAAATCTCAGACTTATCAGCTCTTCCTGGCCTGATGTGGCACTGGCCCTGTCCCTCTCCAACTTGCCCTTCACTCCCTGGGCTCCAACAACAAGGGACAGAACTAAAACTCCCCTGGTTACAAGCATCTAACATTAGGTTCTAATGCCTAGGATGGTCTTTCTGTCTTTCCAGGAAGGGTAGACTGGGATGAAAGATGGGAGAAGCCATAGTATGGGGTCAGACCCCCAGGAGTCAAGGACAGCTCATATTATAGTAAGCCCTAATTTTTAACAGGTGCTTCCTAAGTACCAGACATTGTTCTAAGAGCTTTACACGCAGGGTTTTATGTAACCCACATAATAACCCTATGAAGTAGAAACTATTTTTATCCCCATGTGATGGGTAGGGAAACTGAGGTTCAAGGAGATAAAGTAACTTGTCACACTCAAACATAGAGCACACACACATCCTAACCCTTTTACTTTTCTGTGTCTTTTACTCACACACACACATGACTATGACGGACAGTTTTTATATATTCTATCTCCTCACACCTACTACTCGTATACCTCTTTCTTCACTCTCCGACTTAGGTGAGTCTCTACAATTTTCTTCCCTCCATTGAGAAAATATTTATTCTTTCTTCATTCATTCAAAAATATTGATTGAGTACCTATTACATTTTCTTTTGGGCAGGATCACTTCTGATTTGCAGCATCACGTGTACAGCTTGTACCAAGCAAGAGCTTGGTAGAAGTTTGTTGGATGGATGAAAGTAGAGATGAGTGCAGGATGGATGGGTAAATAGTTGGATAGATGAATGACTGAATGGGTGGATCTGGAAGGATGGATGGATGGATGGATGGATGGATGGATGGATGGATGGATGGATGAATGGATGTCTTCATGAAACTCTCGTTCCTAGTTACACTGATTGGGAATCCAATATTTAATACCCAGGAGCCCCCAGGTGAGCTCTTCCCAAGCCCTAGCAACCTTACCTCTGTTCCAAGAGTAAATGATTTCCCCTCCCATCATCAAGCTCCCACAGCGGCCATTTGTTGTAAGTGTCCAGGGCAGCTCTGTGGCCGTGCAATTAGTCCTTGTTAGCAGCCACTGTAACTGGACTGGAATTTCCAGGCTGTTGGACGGTAATTGCACATGAACAGCTCGGCGAAGCTCTGCACCTGTAATGACAAGCGGAGCCTCTTCTCCTCCCCATGTTGCTCCAAATGCCAACAAGCAGGTGAGCTCCTGATGCCATATTAGCACATGGTGATTTTCATTACTAAATGACTCCAGGGCTGTCCAAATGAGGAGAGCAATTAGGCCGATCAGGGGAAGACAAAGCATCCCTTGATGAGCATAATGATGACACAGGCAGAATCGCTCTGGCCTGAGGCAGAGTGTGAAATCAGAGCCCAGGGCTTCACTGTGGTGCAAATCAGCCACGCTCACTCTGCTCAGCGACTCTGCTACCCTCGGTATCCATCACTACCCCAAGGGAGTCTCAGCACCCACAGAGAAGAAATGACCACTCTTTCCATGTAATTAGAAGAAATTTCATATCCAATATCCCCTTACTGAGGCTAGCAGTTATGGGGTGGACTCCTTCCAAGAAAAATATTAGTCATTGAAGAGGCGTTAGATACAGTACCCTCCCTTATCTGAAGGGGACGCGTGTCAAGACCACCAGTGGATGCCTGAAACCATGGACAGCACCAGACCCTACAGAAGCTCTGGTTTTTTTCTATACATACATTCCTATGATAAAGTTTAATTAATAAATTAGGCAATTTCACAGGTAAAAGATTTATTCTTACTGTAGATCTTAGCAACCTCAGCATATGATTTTTTTCTTTCCTTATTAAGTCAAGAACTTTCACCTTTTCCCTTAAAGGCAGCACTTTATGGCTTCTCTTTGGCATGTACAAATTGCCAGCATCACTACTCTTGTGCTTTGGGGCCATTATTAAATAAAATAAGGGTTACTTAAACACAAACGCTGTGATACCACGACAGTCGAACTGATAATAGAGGCAGCTACTAAGTGTACACGGCATGGATACTCTGGACAAAGGGATGAATTATTTCCAGGGCAGGATGGAGTGGGACAGCACGAGATCTCATCACATTACTCAGAACAGCACGTTATTTAAAACTTATGAATTGCTTAATTCTGGATTTTTCCATTTAATATTATCAGAACACAGTTGACCGCAGGTAACTGAAACTGTGGAAAGCGAAACTATGGACAAGGGGGACTACTGTAATTGAGAAATATTTACTAAAAAGTCCATGCTCCTTACTGCAGAAATTAAGATCTTCCTTGATCTCATATCTGCCTCATGCTCCAGCCATCAAATCGCACAACTTTCGCCACAACACCATGTACTATCATGCCTCCAGGTGTCTGTACGTGCTAGTCTATCTGCCTGGAGTACCCTTCCCCTCATCTGCCCAAACCCTGCTCAGGGGTCACCCACTGACACTCAACCTAACCATCAAAGTCCCCCAGACCTTTGAGGAACTACTGTACTTGTGAACTTCTCTGCACGACTATCATTCATACCAGACTGTAATTTTGGGTTCCCATGCATGCAAGACTGTGACGTATCTCTGTCTCTAGCAGCCAGAAATCTGAGATGGACCAGGGCAAAGAACCACAAACTAACATCCATTGGCAAAATCCAACCTGCCCCCTGTTTTGTAAAATAAAGTTTTATTGGGACACAAACACACCCTTTGTTAACATCTTGGCTACATCCGCTTTCCTATGACAAAGGCAGAGTTGAGTAATTGCAACACGAAACATGTGGCCCACAGGGTCAAAAATATTTGCTATCTGGCCATTTATAGAAATAGTTTGCCAACCCCTGGTCCAGGGTGAGAGATGCCGAAGAGAGGCCAAACCCCTCACTGTCCAGGTGGGACATGGGCTTGAGAAACGGCATTCCCAAGGTCACACAGCCAGATTGAGGTAGAGCTGGGACCAAGCCCCACATCTAACACCCTCAACAAGATACCACCCTCCCGGGACCTGGGGTTGAGCAGTACTCCTCTCTGGAGGACCCTCACTTCTGACCTAGAAATGAGAAACTTGGAATTTCAGATCCCAGCACAGAGGGCCGCCCATGAAAACATAGAAGGGGGCCAGGCCGTGAGTCTCATAGGCCCCGGGGAAGCCCATGCACAAAGGCATGAAACAACCTGCTGTGAGCAGCAAGCAGACACACAGTACTGGAACCATGAGAATCCAGACTCTGGTTGACTGAGGATAAGCCTCAATTTCCCTGTCTGTACAATGGGGATGAAAACAGCTACTGTATGGGATGATTGTGCCAGATTTGAAAGAGGGTTCAAGATGAGGCATAGAAAGAACCTGCACAATGTGGGTTTTCAGGGCTGCTTCCTCTGCAGTGCTGAGTTGAAGGGATTTCACATTACCTCACACTGCTACCTCCTCTGTGACCCACCATGTAATGAGCTTGTCCCAAGCAGGTCTGTCTGCCGAGCTCAAAGCCAGTGCGCTTTCTGGATCTCTGAGGCTCATTGGTCCCCTACCTCTCCCAGGCTCAGGGCAGAGTCCCTCTAAATGGAGATTTTCCTTGTGACACACCTTGCCCCTGCCAGGTGGATGGAATCCAGTTAGAGTTGCTTCTCAAGTCCATTCCACCTGACAGATTTCCAGCTGTTTAGAGGCAGAACGTTCTTTACTGTACTTAGTTTTATATACACCTGGATTCAATATCCTGGCCCCACCTCTTACTAACCAGGTAAACTTGAGCAAATTCTCTAACTTCTCTGAGCCCCCAGTGTTCTGATCTGTAAAATGGGGAAATACAGTCACCCTGGTTGCGTGTTCTGAGGGTGAGTTTGGATGTAAAGTGACTGGCCCTGAGTAGCTTCTCCCCTAATGGCCTTATTACTGTGAGTGCAATTCGTTGCTTTGCCCTCAGGCAAACAGCTGGGAGTAACACCTGCCCCCCCCCCTTTGTCCTCTTTCTCATCCCTTTCCTTCCAGCCGCCCTGATTTTGTTCTCCTTCCTGCCCAGCCTCTAAGCTGAACATGAATGGGCCCAGGTTAGGTCTCTGCTACAGAGCCCTTTATAGAATGGCTGGTCCAACCCTGTGGGGCACCCCTGGGGGAGGGGCCAGCAGGGTGATTCCACAGGAGATGACAAGGAGAATGTCCAGATCCAGCCTTGACAGCAAGACCTCAAGCTGCCCTGGCCTTCCTCTGAAATTCTCTTGGATGAACAGACCGGATATGGCCAAAGAGTGTTCTTTCCCCAGCTTTGGGCCTCAGTTTCCCCTCTAGCAAGTGTCTGAATTGGACCTTCTAACTCTGAGGTGCTGCTCATCTCAGTCCGTAGCCCTCCTCACTCCCCCTGATCTGCTGACTCCTGACCACCCCCCAACCCCCATCCAGGGCACTTTTACGTACTGGCTGCTGTGTTCCGTCCCAGCATGAGATGAGAGGATTATCATTGATTTGGGGGCCACTGATCATTTAAAGGTGAATTGATTAAGGAAGATCTCCTTCAACCACTCTGCACCCAGGGGTACCCACTGACAAATTCTCACACGGCTCCTAGAAATGAGTTTTTCACCCCAGTGGTAGCTAGTGAGGCCCAACCCATGGCCACCCAGCCGTAGGCTCCAGCCATCCTCTGCCACTTGGCTTTCTGGGAGTGGCTGGGGGCACGGCTCTGTGAGCAGAACCTCACAGACATCTTCTATTCCCCCGCCCTGGGACGCACAGCCAAGGTCGGCCTGCCCTGGGAATCCCTCGGATCCTACTCTCTGAAGACGAGCACCATCTGCTGTTGGCTTCCCCGCCACCTGGAGGCTTCCCTCAGGCCCTCTGCCAGGGAACACCACCCCTGCCCACCCTCCAATGTATAAACCCTTCCCTCCCCCTCTGCCACAGATTCCAACCTCCTTCTCTGGGGAAAGCCTCTTTGCCCACCAGTTCTGCGTGTTTCAGCACGTGCCTCCACCTCCACGTGCTTCTGTGTGTTCCTGAGTGTGTGACACTGAGCGTGTCTGTGTACATCTCTGTGCACACTGAATGTGGGCTCTGGGAGAGCTAAGGTCTAAGCTCTGTGTGCCCATGTGAATGCGTGCATACGTGTGCATCTGTGTGTTTGCACACATGAACGTGTGACTGTAATGCCCATGGGTTTCACATTCTATATGTTTGTGCATGTGCATGTACATGAGTGTGGTTGGTAAACTGCTCAGATAACCAGGTAATTACATCTGATCATTCAGATCGGATGTCTCTACTGTAACAAACATCTGTAATCTCTAAGGAGTCAAAAATGAGACCAACCCACCCCCATCTACACAACTCCTGGTACTTTCCAAAACTCCTTCAGATAGCCTATTTAAGTTGGGCCTCATAAAATGCTTAAAAGACAATAATAATGTTATCCCCGTTTTTATAGATGGGACATCTGAGTACAGAGTGTGAAAGGAGCTTCCTTAGGGTTACGAAGCTGGTCAGCAGCTGAGCCGGTCTCCTGACTCCCTGGCCAGTGCAGTTTTATATACCTTTTATATATGCTTTTTGCTGCCCTGGGGTGTGATTAGAAGATGAAGACTAGTCAGGATACGGGCTTTATTTGAGTCATTTGCCTATTTTTAAAAATTGTATTATTTTTCTTATTATTGAGTTGTAGGTGTTCTTTATATATTCTGGATACAAATCCTTTGTCACATGTATAAATGATGTAGTTAGAATAAAAAAGGGTCTTACTGTAGATGAAATCCAGTGTATTGATTCTTTTCTTTTTGTGGTTCACACTTTCCGTGTTCTAGCTAAGAAATCCGTGCTTATGTAACATCATGAAAATTTTCTCCTATGTTTTCTTTTAGAATTTTATAGATTTAGCTTTTATGTTCAGGGCTATAATCCATTTCAAATTAATTTTGTGTATGGTGTGAGGTAGGTGATTGAGATTCATTTCTTTCCATACAAATATCCAGTAGTTCCAGAATCATTTGTTGAAAAGACTTTCCCTTCCCTGGATTATCTTAGAGCCCTTGTTGAAAATCAATTGATCATATATACGTGGATATATTCTGAACTCTCCGCTCTATTCCTTTGATCTTTATGTCTAGCTTTACACCAATACGACACTGCCTTGATTACTACAGTTTATAGACCTAAATATCAGGAAGTGTAAGTCCTTCAACTTTGTTCTTCTTTTTCAAAATTGTTTTAGTATTCTAGATCCTTTACATTCCCATATAGATTTTAAATCAAATTTTTAATTTCTGCCAAAAGAAAAGAAAAGGCCAACTGGGATGGAATGGTGTTCAAAGTTACACTGAGGCTATAGATAAATTTGGAGAGAATGAACACCTTAATAAAAGTGAGTCTTCCTATCCACAAATATGATATATCTCTCCATTTATTTAGATCATTTCTAAACTAAGCATTGTACAGGTCTTGTACACCTTTTGTTAAATTTATTCCTAAGTATTTTATCTTTCTTGCGTCTATTGAAATGATATTTTAAATTTTTCATTTTCCTATTGTGCCAGTATATAGAAATACAATGGATTTTTGTTTGTTTGTTTGATCTTATATCCTGTGACCTTGCTGTTTAGCCCATTTACATTTAATGTAATTACTGATATGGTTGGATTTAAACCTACCATGTTTTCCATTTGTCCCTTTTGTTCTTTGTTCCTCAGTTTCTCTTTCACTGCCTTTTTTAAAAGATTAATCAAATATTTCTTAATTTTCAATTTTATTTTCTCTATTGTCATTTTAGCTATATCTCTTTTTATTATTTGTTTTAGTAGTACTATAGGGCTAACCACAGGCATCCTTAGTCAATTCTGAACCACTTTCCACTTCCCACATAATCCTTTACACTTCCCCCTCTCTTATTTCCCAGTTCACAAAATACGTAACTTTACAAAAGTATAATTATATTATTATACTAACACCTTCCACTTTTTCTGCTTTTTTTGTCCTATTTTTATATTTTTATATATGTTTTAAATCATAGCTTATAATGTTATTATTTTGTTTTAAACAGTCAATTGTCTTTTTTTTTCTCAAAATTATAAGAGAAAAACATAGTTGTTCTCTTTTGGTTCTGGTGATACAAACTTCCATCACTTATCATTTCTTTTCAGCCTCAAGAACACCTTTTAGCAGTTCTGGTTGTGCAGATCAACTGGCAATATATTCTCTCAGCTTTGACTTGTCTAAAAGTGACTGTGTTTCACCCTCATTTTTGAAGGATGTTTTCGCTGAGTATTGACAGTAAAATACCTGAGTTGACAGGTTTTCTATTTTTCTTTAATCACTTTAAAGATATTATTCTTTCGTCTTTTGGCCTCCATTGTTTCTGAGAAACCCATGGCAATTCTTATTGTTGTTACCTTAATGGAATGTGTCTTTTGTTCCGTCTGGCTTCTTTCAAGGTTTCCCCTATATTCAGTTTTCAATACTAGTTTGATTGTGATATGTGTTGGTGTACATTTATTTTTCTTGGGATTCTCTGAACTTTTTGGAACTGTAAGTGTATGTTTTTCTTTTTAAACCAAATTTTGGGAATTTTTAACTATTTATTTCTTCAAATGTTGCTAAACTATTTTCATTATATTCTCCTTCCGGAACTTCTATTACATGTATGTTAGACTACTTGATATTTTCTCATGCATTTCTGAGGCTCTGTTTATTTTTCTCCAATCTTTTTGCAGTCTGCTCTCCCCAAACTGGATAATTTCTAGTGATTTATCTTCAAATACGCATATTTGTTTTTCTGTTACCTCTAATCTTCTATTAAGCCCATCCCATGACTTTTTATTTCAATTATTATAATTTTCAGTTCTAGAATTTCCATTTGGTCCTTTTTAGTTTTCATTTCCCTGCTGAGATTCTCTATTTGTTGACTCATTATGACTGCATTTTCATTTAGTCTTTTGAAAAAAAATTTATATAGTTGCTTTAACGTTTTTGCTGGCTAAGTATAATATCTGGGCAATCTTTGGGTAAGTTACTCTAGGTTCCATTTTCCTGTTTCTTTAGATGTGAATTCCTAGCCCACAGGCTGCATTCAGTTTTGGTGCCCTGGGGTTTCATAGTTCCAGGCCCTGCACACCAGTATCTCCATTTTATTTCTCATCTACAGAAATTATTATTTTGTTTTTTTTAATATGACTGGTCCTGTTAACAAAAAGACAAACTTCTATTTGCACCTGCATGGCATTTATCTTTGTATTTTTGCACGTGTTTAGGAAGTGGAGTGGGAAGGCTTCCGCAAGTGCTCACACCCCATGCTCAATGCCATGACTAGAAGTCAGAAGCATTTTTTAATACTTACATCTATGAAAGAAAATGGCATGGTCTTTTGGCATTAGTGAGTTGCTCTCACTGCTATGTTTAAGAGAAGCTTCTCGGCTCATCTACTGGGAATGGTGTACAGGAAGCTCCTATACGTTTAAGGGGCTGGAGCAGAGGAACCCTAAGGATTTGTTCAAACATATAATCAATTCAATAGGAGAGTGTCCAGCACAGAGATGGCACACGATGGATGTTGCAAATAGATAATAGCGTGGACCATTATCATCATAGCCGAGTCCAGCTCATCACACTCCCGTCTGCTGTGGCCTGTCCTCGGGGTGATATTTTCCTCTAAGTAGCAAAGAGCTTCAGTCCCAGTGCCCAGGCCTGAAAATTGCTCCCTCCATTTCAAAATAGGAAAGAAAATGTTTCTCAGCTGAAAACTGGTTACGAAAATGATTGAGAGCATTTTCCTTTTTTTTACGTTTCTATATTGATTCCCAGCCTTCTTGTTTTATTGTACAATAGCAGGCCTCGGGACAGAGAATATATTACCGCACAAATGTAAAAGAATCTCTTCCCAGGGAATTGCCTGCATACCAAGTGCTGTGCTAGACTTGGATCTCCAGTTGAAAACAAAGGCAGCGGGCTACCAAGAAAGCATCCAGGTTCTGTTTCCCTGTGACTAGTGGCCGGTACACTGCAGCCCAGACAGCCCACATGGGCCACACGGGAGGTCTGGTTTCATCTCTGGGTTCAGTGGGGCTGGATGTGTGTGGAGTCAGTACAGACCCCACCTTGGGTAGGAGCAGGTGGGCCTCCAACCTGATTGGAGCTAGTGGGCTGTCATCATCATCCCCACTTAATGGGACTCTTATTCCCCCCCACACCCCGGCAGGTACCATGAAGGGGTCGTGATTGGCTTCTTGGTGAAACCTTACTCTCCCCCACCCAGCACAACTAAATGACTGAGTAATGGCTCCATAAACGGCCATCTGATTAGCCTGATCCCAAGGGAAGAGATACACAGACGAACAGTGTGTGCAGGGCCCGTGCGCAAGGATCCCCATCCATCTCTGTCACCTAAGGTGCCCACGATCATTTGTCAGGCCCTGACAGGAGCTGCTCATCGGTGGAACAGCGCACCAATGGATCTTTGTTTTGCACACACGTGGAAGACCCGATTGCCCTCCTTTTATCTTCCAGCCAAAGAAGTCGGTTCAGCAAAGCCAGGCTTTAGGTGAAGGAAAGGGTCATGGGTTTCAGGAAGGGGAGGAGCTCAGAGACTTGGAGGCTCAGAGAAGGAGGCTGTGTTGAGGGAGGAGACAGCATGAGAAGTCCTCCAGACCCTCATACGCTCTGACTTAGCCTGAGAACGTGTGTAACTACCTTCTCACAACCATCCCATTCAGCTCATGCCTCCCCCTCCCCACCAGCCAATGGAGCAGGGGGTGTGGCAGGAAGCTAAGAGGAAGAGAGAAGGACAGGCAGATGGCCCTCCCTTGTTCATTCTTCAGAGATGGTACCAGGGACCCAGGGTTTACCCCTAACTGCCCCTCTTCCACACTTTTCAACAGCCCTGCCCTCAGAGCTCACTGCAGCAGCCAGCCCTGTGACGATGCTGGCCACCGCTGCCCCAGGATGCAATGGTTTGATTTGCTGCTTTGACCAAGAGTTGTTGTCCCTCTCTCTCTGGAAACCAGCAAAGGCTGTTCCCCAACCCCCACCCCAGCCCTCCCTGGTATGAGCAGCCTGAAGTCTTCCTGCACAGGCAGGAAACCTGCTCTGCACCTTGTTTTTCTAGATACCAAATCCCCTTGAGAAAAGGACTTCCAGGCTGACCCAGGCTGCACAGACCTGGCCTGCCCCCCCCCCCCCACACACACACACACACCTCAGCACCGGGCTCCTGCCTCAGAGCACTGAAGGAAAAGGAGAAATGTCTCCTAATCGCCCAGGTTTGCCTCTCTGTCTGGAGATCTCTGATGGGATGGGGCAGGATCCAGGAGCAACGGTACAAACAACCTCAAAACCATAACGGATACACAGACCCCGGGATGCAGAGAATGACTGAAGCTCAACTTTCCTTACCCATAAAATGAGGATAATCTACCTCCACGTAACTGTTCTCAAAATCTGGGGAGCTCACCTACGAATGTGCTGGCCAGGCATAGTGCTGACCTTCCATGGGACAAGCAAAAGCCCTTCCCTCTCCCCCAAGGGCCAGGAAAGCACCAGAAGCAGGTGTGTTTCAGGCTGGAGACCGGCTTTTCTCCAGGAGGCTAGTCCAGGGTCTGGCAGGCTGGGTCATTCGCTGTCAAGTCACCATGTGCTTTGCTCAGAGGCTAACCTAGAGACCCCAGGAGGCAGGAAACTACCTGAATCCATGAGTCTCTGAACTGCACACAGGAAATGAGTGTCCCCTGGAAGCTGACAAGTCACAGCCCAACCCTGACAGAGCTCTGGCCCGGCCATAGGCCGGGACCAAAACTTGACCCTTTATAGACTGAGCTCCAAACCTATTCCCAATGCTGAACTTAGATTGACATCTGATGTTGGGCACAGATGAGCCCTGATCTTAACTGTGGACAGAAATCTGTCTTCACATTAGCCTCCCAAGCCCTGTTCTGAGCCCAAGGGACCTGGATGAGAAAGTGGACTATTCTGTGAAGCACATTTCTTGTGATGGGGGCAATTGGACGGGGGTGGGGGCTTAGGTATAAACGTCTTAAGAATCCTGAAGTCCTTGACCCACATGCAGAAGTCAGGAGTGTTAGCAATAACCCCCTTTTCTCCGCTTTATTTCTTTCACAGAAATATAAATTTTATAGCTGTTTATTTACATTCCCAATTAAAGTGAAAAAACATCAGCCCATGTAAAAGAGACAGCAGGCCTGGCCCATGGCCCGAAAGTCAGAACCCATGTGCTCTGGCGCAGTCCTGTTTCATCGCCTCCAATGAGTACCTCCCAATGTTCCCAGAGATACCCGAGCCACAGAGGACCCTTCAGACCACTTCAAGGTGAAGCCATTCTGGATATGCTTCTCTTCCAGATTTGGTTACTGGCCCTCAGTTACAATTTGTAATTCTGCCTCCAGTACCTTCCACTTCTGCCCCACCCTGACCCCAAGCAATTCTGAACATCCAGGCTGATTTCATGCCTTTCTCTCTGCCTGGGAGAATCAGACACCAGTCTCTCTCGAGTCCCACTGGCCAAGTTCAGTACCCTACTCACCATTGCCAGGGCCAGGCTGACTGACCTCCTAGGCTTTCGTGGTCTGGATTCTCCAACCCAAACACCTGCCTCTGCACTGGCCGGGCTGGCTCAAATCCTCCCAGCATGCAGGGCTGGGGAGGAAATTATTTTCTCCTTGGTCCAAGTGCAGTGGATCAAATGACAGTCAAGCTGGATGTCAGGGGCACCCCTCCCAGAGGCACGAGGAGCTACCAGAGAGGCCAAATGCAGGAACTTAAGGAGAAGAGGCTAAAACCAAGTTAGATCTCCACGCCAGAACTGGTAGGTAGCTGGACAGAAATAGGATTAGAGAGAGAATGGGCTAAGGACAAGAAGGGGGTGTCTAGGACATCAGCTGTGGTCACCAGCCAAGGTGGAGCTCTGCAGTAGGAGGCTGGCACCTGCACTAATCACAAGCACCCCACAAATGCCTATGTCCCAGCCAGACTAGGGAGTTGACACAGCAACTCAACACTACACTCAAAACACGAGTAGGCAGCCATGCTCCTCTGCCCCAACCCTCCTAGGCCTCCAGTGCACTGAGTCAAAGCTAAAGTCTGTGATGGTCCACAAGCCTGTATGGGACCTGGCCCTGAGTTACACGCTGACCTCACCTACTTCCATTGCCCCCTCCCTCATGCTGCACCAGCCACTCTATTCTCCTTGCTGCTTTCCAAACATGGCAAGCCTCTCTCACAGTCGGGCCTGGGTTCCGGGTTTTCTTTCAGTCTGTCTCAATCTCCCTCCCCACACACACACATGGCTAATTCCTACACCTTCTTTAAGACTTTGTTCAAATGTCACCTTCCCCAAGAAGTCTCCCCTGATCATCATACTTTAATTGCAAGCCAAACCCTCCCTCCCCAACCTCTGGGCAATCCTGTCCCTCTTAGGCTGCTCAAATCTCTGTTTTCCCCCCCAAAGCACCTGTCATTCTAGCATACTGCATAATTGATTTGATTGATTGATTAATTGATTGATTGATTGATTGACTGGTTAGTTTTATCCATTATCTCCTCCAATCGAATATAAGCTCATGAGAGCACGAAGTTTTTTCACTGACATATCCAAGTGCCTGGCACATAGTAGGTACTTCATAAATATTTGTTGAATGAATGATCCAGCATGAGCTCTGGAGTCAAATTTAGGTTCAAATACTCTCTTTGGTTTATTTACTCCTTGCCTCTAAACCTCAGTTTCCACATCTATAAAATGGAGATTGTGTTATCAACCCCCCCCCAAGATATTGGGAGGACCCAGTGGAGACCTAACTTGGTTTTAGCCTCTTCTCCTTAAGTTCCTGCATTTGGCCTCTCTGGTAGCTCCTCGTGCCTCTGGGAGGGGTGCCCCTGACATCCAGCTTGACTGTCATTTGATCCACTGCACTTGGACCAAGGAGAAAATAATTTCCTCCCCAGCCCTGCATGCTGGGAGGATTTGAGCCAGCCCGGCCAGTGCAGAGGCAGGTGTTTGGGTTGGAGAATCCAGACCACGAAAGCCTAGGAGGTCAGTCAGCCTGGCCCTGGCAATGGTGAGTAGGGTACTGAACTTGGCCAGTGGGACTCGAGAGAGACTGGTGTCTGATTCTCCCAGGCAGAGAGAAAGGCATGAAATCAGCCTGGATGTTCAGAATTGCTTGGGGTCAGGGTGGGGCAGAAGTGGAAGGTACTGGAGGCAGAATTACAAATTGTAACTGAGGGCCAGTAACCAAATCTGGAAGAGAAGCATATCCAGAATGGCTTCACCTTGAAGTGGTCTGAAGGGTCCTCTGTGGCTCGGGTATCTCTGGGAACATTGGGAGGTACTCATTGGAGGCGATGAAACAGGACTGCGCCAGAGCACATGGGTTCTGACTTTCGGGCCATGGGCCAGGCCTGCTGTCTCTTTTACATGGGCTGATGTTTTTTCACTTTAATTGGGAATGTAAATAAACAGCTATAAAATTTATATTTCTGTGAAAGAAATAAAGCGGAGAAAAGGGGGTTATTGCTAACACTCCTGACTTCTGCATGTGGGTCAAGGACTTCAGGATTCTTAAGATGTTTATACCTAAGCCCCCACCCCCCTCCAATTGCCCCCATCACAAGAAATGTGCTTCACAGAATAGTCCACTTTCTCATCCAGGTCCCTTGGGCTCAGAACAGGTTTTGGGAGGCCAATGTGAAGACAGATTTCTGTCCACAGTTAAGATCCGGGCTCATCTGTGCCCAACATCAGATGTCAATCTAAGTTCAGCATTGGGAATAGGTTTGGAGCTCAGCCTATAAAGGGCCAAGTTTTGGTCCCAGCCTATGGCTGGGCCAGAGCTCTGTCAGGGTTGGGCTGCGACTTGTCAGCTTCCAGGGGACACTCATTTCCTGTGTGCAGTTCAGAGACTCATGGATTCAGGTAGTTTCCTGCCTCCTGGGGTCTCTAGGTTAGCCTCTGAGCAAAGCACATGGTGACTTGACAGCGAATGACCCAGCCTGCCAGACCCTGGACTAGCCTCCTGGAGAAAAGCTGGTCTCCAGCCTGAAACACACCTGCTTCTGGTGCTATCCAGGCCCTTGGGGGAGAGGGGAGGGCTTTTGCTTGTCCCATGGAAGGTCAGCACTATGCCTGGCCAGCACATTCGTAGGTGAGCTCCCCAGATTTTGAGAACAGTTACGTGGAGGTAGATTATCCTCATTTTATGGGTAAGGAAAGTTGAGCTTCAGTCATTCTCTGCATCCCGGGGTCTGTGTATCCGTTATGGTTTTGAGGTTGTTTGTACCGTTGCTCCTGGATCCTGCCCCATCCCATCGGAGATCTCCAGACAGAGAGGCAAACCTGGCCGATTAGGAGACATTTCTCCTTTTCCTTCAGTGCTCTGAGGCAGGAGCCTGGTGCTGAGGTGTGTGTGTGGGGGGGGGGGGGGGGCAGGCCAGGTCTGTGCAGCCTGGGTCAGCCTGGAAGTCCTTTTCTCAAGGGGATTTGGTATCTAGAAAAACAAGGTGCAGAGCAGGTTTCCTGCCTGTGCAGGAAGACTTCAGGCTGCTCATACCAGGGAGGGCTGGGGTGGGGGTTGGGGAACAGCCTTTGCTGGTTTCCAGAGAGAGAGGGACAACAACTCTTGGTCAAAGCAGCAAATCAAACCATTGCATGCTGGGGCAGCGGTGGCCAGCATCGTCACAGGGCTGGCTGCTGCAGTGAGCTGCAGGGACAATCCTGATCCCTCTTAGGCTGCTCAAATCTCTGTTTTTCCCCCCAAAGCACCTGTCATTCTAGCATACTGCATAATTGATTTGATTGATTGACTAATTGATCGATTGATTGACTGGTTAGTTTTATCCATTATCTCCTCCAATCGAATGTAAGCTCATGAGAGCACGAAGTTTTTTCACTGACATATCCAAGTGCCTGGCACATAGTAGGTACTTCATAAATATTTGTTGAATGAATGATCCAGCATGAGCTCTGGAGTCAAATTTAGGTTCAAATACTCTCTTTGGTTTATTTACTCCTTGCCTCTAAACCTCAGTTTCCACATCTGTAAAATGGAGATTGTGTTATCTACCACCTCCAAGGTTGTTGTGAGGACCCAGTGGGTTGATGCACACGGTAGCTCTTGTTGTTATGATAGTTGTGTATTCACACTACAGTCAGCATGCCAGGCAAATGCGGCCATACCCATAGCACCCAACCAGTTCTCCTTAAAGGAGGCTGTGGGACTCAGCTGGCCTTCCCCACCTGTGCCCAGAGATGGGCATCTGTGGGGTCTGGGAAAGGCTGCCAGGGAGGAAAAGGAATGTTTAGACATCCCAGGCTGCAATTCCACTGCGGCTAAATTCTAAGGCTGGCATTCAGAAGCACAGTTTCCACATGAATGGACTCTCAACAGAGAGGAAATGATTTTAATCAGCTGAAGGGCCACGAAGACCATCCATCTTCCATTGTTTAAGGGAAGAATTAATCTTGGGAGTGGGGCGGTGGAGAGTGGAACGCCAGGGCAGATTTAAATGATAAAGAGAGAATTTTCCATAAAATAACTGAACAAGAGGGCATGCAGGCCCAGACAGCGTTGGTCATAATAATTCTCGGTGTGTCCTTCTCAGCAGTTGGAACACGGGGTAATGGTAAAAATCAGAACAATGTTTACAGATTAACGAATAGATCCGTATTCATTGTCTCATTTAATTCTCATAAAAACCATCTGAAGGCGGCATGATTCACTCTGCATATTGATGGGGAGGCTAGACTCCCAGACACCTGCTGCAGAAACGGCCTTCCACACGGCCCAGGGTCTTCATGAGCTCGTTTGCAATAAGGTTTACGTTTCTGTACTTCTTTTTAACCTTTTTTATTGATGAGCACGCTACATAGGAGAAAAGCACCCACGGGGGTTCAGGATACGCTACCCCAAAATATGTCACTTTGGCATATTGAGTGTTTTCAGCCAAAGGAGTTTGAGAAACTAGCAGAAGCAGGAAGGTCATTCTGATCTCCATCCCCTCATCCTTCTTCCCTGAGAAAAGTCCTAAAACCCTTCTGTGACAGGTGCCTTCCGTCCACCTGGAGGAAGAAAGGAATATCCTTATCTTTACAGAGAGACACTAAGAAGAATCCAAACGAACAAGCCTTGCTAAGTGTCCCATTTACCACACTAACCTCATACCCTTACCTGTCGCATTCTTCCTCCCCTGGCATCACACCCAGCATAAAACACTCAGTCTCTTTCTTTGAGTCTTCATTTCCTCATGATGGTTTGCTCCCATGTCACCTTAACAATTATATTAAATACATTTGTATTCTATTCTCTTGATCACCTGTCTTTGTCAGCGTAATTTTCAGACCCAGCCTGGGACTCTTACAGGATCGAGGAAAACTTTTTCCTTCCTTACATGCCCACATACATAATGAATTTTCACTAAGGGAACATAACATAGTCAGGAAACAGAACATTGCCAGCAACTCCTTGCGTTTCTTCCCAATCACACCCTCCTTTTCCCAAAGGTAACCTGACATCGGTCATCATGGATTAGTTCTGCCTGTGTTCAGTGTCCTATAAATGCAATCATTCAGGATGCATTCTTTTGCTCAACATTATTTTGGTACATGTGGGTAGAGTTCATTTGTTTCCATTGCTGTATATTCCATTGTCTGGATGTCACAAAATTAATCCATCCTTTTCACTGTTGATGGACATTTGAGTTGCTTAAGTTGGTTACACAACTGGGAGTGGAAATTTGGGGTCATGGTGTGTGCACTATGTGTAAATTTACTTTTCCAAACTGTTTGGAAAGTAGCCTTCCAGAGCGGCTGCACAAGTTTACACTCCCAACAGAGAATAAGAGTTTCAGTGGCTCTGTGTCTTCACCAACACTTTGTAGAGTCAGTGCCTTAAATTTTAGCTTTGCTGGTGGGGACGTAATGGCATCTCATTGTGGTTTTATTCTGCATTTCCCTGACTCATAAGGCTGAGCTCCTCTTTAAATGTTTATTGGCCATTTGAATAGGCTCTTTGGTCAAGTAGGGATTCAAGTATTATGCCCATTTTAAATTGTTTTCATTTTTCCTATTGATTTGTATGAGTTATTTATATATTCTGCAAATAAATCCTTTGTTGGAAACATAAATTAGAGACAGGATTGAGAAGGTTTTCTTTCTTCTGGATGGTAAGAGAATTGTCCCATGAAATTCTACCTTTAACATAAACCAAGTTCCCCGGTGTGTTTGGGTCTATTTCTGGATTCTCTGTTCTTTCCATCCATCTGCCTACTCCTTCTCCAATATCAAACTGCATTGATTGCTGAGTTTCAGATGTTTTAGTGTCTGATCAGGGTGGCAATTTTCCCAGTTATTTTTGCAGGTTTCTCCCAAGGTAAAGTTTGGTTTTATTGCATCAAATTTTTTAAAATTTTTCATTGGAATTTCATTTATCAGTTCATTTTGAGGTCATGCTCCTCTCTGTGATGGTGAATATTACTATCCAACACAAGGACTGGCTTCTCATTTGAAGTAGCCTTCTCTCAATAAGGGTTAGAAGTCTTCTTCATAAGCATACTGACCAGCTCAGGGTAAATTTATACTCAAATGTTTCACTTTTCTGTATTTACATAACATTTTCCAATAGGTTATTTTTAGCATTGAGCAAAACTGTAGATCTTGAAAATTTATGAGGTCTGACAATTAAGCTCGCAAACTTGTTGCAACAATGTTGCTAACCTTTTTTGATATCAGAGGGATTATTCACTATGAATTTGTACCAACTGGACTAACAGTTAACCAAGTTTAGTATTTGAACGTGCTGAAAAGGCTGCCTGAAAAAGTTAGACAACCTAAACTTTTCGCCAACAATTCATGGCTCTCGCATCACGACAATGCACCAGCTCACATAGCACTGTCTGTAAGAGAGTTTTTATCCAGTAAACAAATAACTGTATTGGAACACCCTCCCTACTCACCTGATCTGGCCCCCAATGACTTCTTTCTTTACCTGAAGATAAAGAAAGTATTTAAAGCAAAACATTGTGATGACGTTCAGGACATCAAGGGTAATACGACCACAGCTCTGATGGCCATTCCAGAAAAAGAGTTCCAAAATTGCTTTGAAGGGTGGACCAGATGCTGGCATGGGTGTACATCTTCCCAAGGGGAGTACTTAGAAGGTAACTGTAGTGATATTCAGCAATGGGGTATGCAGCACTTTTTATAGGATGAGTTCGCGAACTTAATTGTCCGACCTCATATGTTGGAATCACCACTTTACTGAATTCTCCGATTGCTTCAAACAGTTTTTCAGTTGGCTCACTTGGAATCAGCAGGCATGTAGTCACATCATGTGTGAATGACACTTGGCCTTGTCCTTTGGAGTGTTTTGTTGTCTAATCTCATTGACTTGTGTTGTGAGAATAATGTTAATCACACAGTGAGGTCACCCACGAGGCCACAGGAGGAATGTGGACATGAACCAGTGCAATTAAGAGGGTAAAGGCAAGCGTTCTCCACGCAATTGACATCTCGGACTTGTTAATTTCTTGTTGGGGACAGGGAAGAGTCCCTGTACATTGCTAGGTATTTAGGAGCATCGCTGATCTCTAACCAATGGATGCCCACAACACCTCCCCACAACTGTGACAACCACAGATGTCTCCAAACATTGCCAAATGTCCCCTGGGAAGGAAAACCACCCCAAGTTAAGAAGCTGGGGGACAGTAGCTAGATCCCTTGACCCTAGATCTGATTTTGAGCAAATCACCTCAAGGCATCTATCTTTTCTCTTCATTTCAGAATCCCCAGGGCAGTCAGGTCCTTTCAACCTCATCTTTGTTCCACCTCTCCTTGACCTCATACTCCGAGAAATCCAGGATTTTTTCCCAGACATCTTTTGCAGGTACTGTTTCCATTTTATATGCCCTGAGTTTAATGTGAATGCTTCTAGTTGTTTACCATTAGTTTGATTTGAGCTCATCTTTTCAAATTATGCTAAGAAAGTTTCAATCTGAATCAGAGTGTTTTCAGTTGCAAGCCATAGAAAACCCATTCAAATTATTTTAAACAGTAAAGAGACTTTATCAGCTTTGTGTGAAAGTAACCCAAATGATAGTATAAGCTTGTTTGGTGAGGGTGCAGTTTGGTCAGGGCTCCAGTTTCATTTCTCTGTGACTCTCTGAGCTCTACCCTGCTTGACTTGCTGGCTTTGTTGTCTGGTTGGCTTTTCCCTTGAAGGGGAAAAAAAAAAGACTGCCCAGCTCTACACCTGACATTTGCACACCATATAACCCAGAAAAAGAGAAAGCTTCTCTTCCTCCAACCTTTGAAGAAATAAAAAGTCCTGGGGTTTATTTTGATTACACCATCCTAGGACTATTCACATTTGAAGCAATCATTATGGTCACGAAAATTATTTGTCTATCCTTAACTATTTCCTGTTGTGGTAGAATTCTATTGACGAACTTGGGGCTAAGGAGCCTCCCTTTGAGCAGGGTGGGGATCAGTACAACTGAAGTCCTTGGCCACCTACAATGGGGGAGGGATGGAGGGATGCTGGGGAGTGCACCATCTATTTCCATTAGGTTAGGTTAGTTAGTTAGTTAGTTAGTTTTAGTTAGTTAGGTTTAATTAAGAATGAACAGTTAAAATTCCTTTTTAGCATCTATTGAGTGGTCCTCTGGTGTTTTTCCCATTGATTCATTAATATAATATATCATAGTAATAGATTCCATAATTTTGAAAAGCCTTTGAATTGGAGAAAGAATTTGATTTGAAAGAGGTATTTTATTCTTTTAATAGACTATGGAAATTCTTGCCATTATTTTATATTAAGTTTTTTTCAGGGTTGTCCTATGTGAGATTGCGCTAAAGTTTTCTATTTTTGTGCTAACTTTGTCAAATTTTGCTGTCTGTGTTATGCTAGTTTTATAAAAAGAATTTGGAAGCCATCCTTACTTTTCTACATTTTAGAAGGATTTAAATTAGCATCAGATTCATCTGCTACTTGAACATTTGAAAGAATTTACCTTTGAGACCATCTGGAGCTGATGCTTTTGTGGAAAGTTTGCTTTTTTACAACTTTCTCAATTTCTTCCACTGTTTTTAGTCTATTTAGGTTTCCCATCTCTTATGGGGTCAATTTTGATCATTTATAGTTCTTGGAAAATATCTTATTTCACTCATATTTTCAAATTACTTCCACTGAAGTTTTGCAAAATCTTTTTTTTCCCATTTCTTTTGGATCTGTGGTATTTTCTCTTATTTCTGTCTAGTGTAGTGCCATTGAGATTTATCAATTTTATTGTGTGGATTCCCACATAAACTACTTCTTAAATTTATTTATCAGCTTTACAATTTTTGTTTTCTGATTCACTAGTACCTTTTCCCCCTAATTTCTTGGGATTGATTTAGTTGATCTTTCCTAAGTTTTTGAATTGGATGCTTAATTCATTTGTTTTAATTCTTCCTTGGGTAACATGCCCATAAATTTCAGGGTTTGGGTAATTAAACAAGCTATCCTACTTATCAGATATGAAAGTGAGATGAGAGATGAAGCACCATGCAGAGTATTTAAATGAACTAGTTAGATGAATGACCGCAATAAGGATGCATTAGGATTGAGTGATGAGACTTAGAATACACTTTGGAAGAGCATTTATTTGGAGATAACTATGCTTTAAGTCAGACCCCACTCCAAGGAGGTGGCATGGACAATGCCATCTCCTGAGCTCAAGCTAGTGGACAGGTTAGAGGGCAGTTCGTGAGTTCTCTGCAGTTGGAGGCACAGAGAACTACAGCCTGACCCACCCTGAGAAAGCTAAAGCCGCCAGTGGCAACAAAGCAGACCACTGCACCTAGAAAGTCACAGCACTCCTATCAAATGAGGCTGAGGGGAGCCAGGGAGTCAGGAAAAAGAGGCTCTGCCCAAGAAACAAGAGTTAGAGCCCAGGGACTCAGCAGAAGAACCTCCTAAGAAACTAGGAAAATGCTCATAAGACAAAGAGTTGAAAGCATCTGAAGCCATCTTTGATACTACCAGTCAAGTCACAGTTTCCTGTACCCCTGCCTTCTCCTCTTTCCCCCCAGCTTCAGACCAAATTGGGCTGGGGGTGGGTGGGAAGGGAGGTATCGGAAACACTTCTAATTACATAAGATGATGTTTACATAATTTTAACCGCCTGAGGGTTCTCAGAAAAGTAATAAATATGCTCAATAGTCATTGGGTATCAGGGCATGACCAACCCAAAACAACAGATTAAAGAGACTGTCAAAAATAAAGAAATTTCCTAATTAAATGGGTCCTGCTTGTTGAACAAATTGGTTATACTTGTTTGGTTAGATAAGTGTTTTAAGAGTAAAATTTTCCTCCAACCTGTATTTCTCATCATCAAAATTCAGTGTTTTCATTCTCATATATGCATATTCTTATGTTCCAGATATTCTTTAATTCCAGATTTAATTTATTCTTTGACCCAGGAGTTATTTGTGAGAGTTTTCTTAATTTCCAGGCTGTTGATTTCTGAAAGGTTCTATTGTCTTGATTTCAAGTTTCATTGTATCAAAGTCAGATAACATGAATCAGACAATGGAGGTATAATTTATATGGGGATTAGAGTCTAAGGATAGTGTGTGAGAAAAGAATTACATATTCTGATTCTCCTACATTTTTGCTTTGATGTACTTTGCTTTTCCCCCTTCTCTGGAAAACTTTAATATCTTTTCTCTACCTCTCGTGATTTGAAATGTCACAATGGTTTGTGTTAATGTGGGTCTCTTGCCATTTATTATGCTGGTCCTTTAGATACTTTTGTCTCTCATTTCTGATGAATTTTCTTCTATATTATTTTTTTTCATTAACTTTTCTCCATTTTCTCTGTTCATTCTGGAATTTATATTAGATACTGGACCACATGGGTTGATCTCCTAGCACCACTATTCTCTCAAATTTCCCTCATGTTTTCTTTTCTTGGAAATTTCTTTTAATGTAGCCTCCAATCCTTCTACTAATTTGAAAAAAGACATCAGCAATTGAAAAACATTATGCAAAGTGAAAGAAGCCACACACAGAAGGCCACATATTGTATGATTCCACTTACAAGAAATGCCCAGAATAGGCTATTCCATAGAAACAGAAAGCAGGTTAGTGGTTGTCAGGGGGAGGAGTTGGACAGTGGCTGCTTAATGAGCATAGGTCTCCTTTGAGGATGGTCAGAGTGTTTTAGAACTAGGTAGAGGTGATGGTTGCACACCATTTAAAATGTACTAATTACTACTGAATTGTATACTTGGAAATGGTTAATTTTATATTATGTAAATTTTACCTCAAGTTTTAAAAATAAATTTTTTCTAAAAACAAGTGAAAGAAAAGAATCAGCAATTATGCTTTAATCCCCCAAATCTCTATTTAGTTCTCTTAATTTTGTTTTCCTTAACATCCATTTTGTTGTTTGTTTAACGAATGCAATCTTCCCTCAAATACCTCTAAAGACACCCATTAAACTTTTTTATTCTTCCGTCACCTGTATTACCTCAGTTTTCTTTAAAATAATTTTTAGATATTTATGTTTATGTCTTCTTTTAGTTAGAAGTTGTGGTCGTTTTAAAATATGTTCACAAATCATTTGCTACTCCTTTCTTCAAGAAGTGAAACCCAGTTTCCCTCTTCATGAGTGTGGTCTCATCTAATGATAGAAGAAAATAGAAATGATGGCGTATAATAACCAAGACTAGCTTATAAAAGGCTTCCTTCTTGCTCGCTCGCTCTCAGGTCAATCAATCCAGGGAAAGCCAGCAGCCATGTCACCAGGAGACTCAAGAGGCCTTGAAAAGATGTCCGTGTGTTAAGGAACTAAAGCTTCCTGCCAACAGCCAGGAGGGAACTGAGGCCTCTGGTCTGTAGCCATGCGAGCCAGCCATCTTGGACGCAGACCCGCCTCCCTTCACACCTGTACCTCATCAAAGATCTTCAGCTACTACCACCCAGCCCAGCCACTCCCAAATAGCCGACCCACAAAAACTGTGAGATATAAATGATTATTGGTTTAAGCTGCTACATTTGGGGAGTACTTTGTTACTTAGCAACAGATAATTAATACAGAGATTTCCCTCAACTCTTTGGTTATGCTTTATTGCATTGTTTTTTTCAAGAATGAAGACATTTAAAGTTGTAAGAAGCTCTGAATATGTGGGCAGGTCTTATCCACTTATGGGTGTTGCTTTAGGATATTTAGGTAGGGAGGTGGCCTAACAAGGATGAGTTCCCTCATGATAGAAAGAGCAGGTGGCCTCTTTCTCTGAGCCTTTTACTGTGTTTAAACGAGAACACTGATTTGATTTTCCAGAGAAGGGTGGGGGAGATGTCCGACATATTATTTCAGGTGAAGGAAAGAAGAGGAGAGGGTAAACGGTGTAGATGTTTAATTAATCCCTACTTTCACCCTGTTATCTCACTCAGTTTACCCAGGCTTTACCCCAAGTTCTAGAGGGCAAATGAAAGTCTTCTTCATCTTTATCCCCATCTTTATCCACCTTAACTCTACACTGCAGCTTTCTCCATCCTGCATTATCAGTTACCACTCTTCTATCTTAAAGAAATTTGTTGAAGTCTCATCTCCACTGCTGGGCTTTCACCCACTCTCTTTGACATTGTCAATCATACCTACTTTTCCTCTTGCTATCGTTTTAGTAGGTCTCTAGAGGAAGATAAGATCATGTCTAGTCATTTTAACCACAAGTCTCTTTCTTTAACTCTTAATTTTTGCATCACTTTATTTTTAATACATCGCTTACATACTACTTGTCTTATTTATTTTATTTAAATAATAGATGTAGCTGATCTTATTTTACCCACTTCTTGTTGCTTTAAACGCTTTCTTGATGCCTGTTATTGCCTACAAAGATTGTCTTGTTTGTTTTATTGGAGTATAAGGTTTCCTTCTTGTGAATTGGAAATTCACACAAATCGTGAACAGATGCAAAGTCTGTTCTAATCTTCTGGTAGTTGTTTTTATAATTTTACAAATACCATTTAATCCTTGCTTCTTAGATGGCTTGATGTCTTGCTCTACACAGGAGTCACCAAATTTTTTCTTATAAAGGGCCAGAAGTAAATATTTTAGGCTTTACAGGCCATATGGTCTCTGTCGCAATTCCCTGCTTCTGCCGTGGTAGCAGGAAAGCAGTCATTCTCAATGAGTATGACTGTCTTCCAATAGAACTTTTTTTGCAAAAACAGGTGGGGAAAAAAATAGGTGGCAAGTTGACTCTGTCCCAAGGGCCTTCACACACTTTCCCATATCTTTCCCTTTCTCTTTATCTCTTAGTAGTTGAGACTATAGCTTTATTTGTAGTTGTTTTGGTAGTTTATAACATCAGAATAATAGAAAGAACTGCAAAAGACAACGTCAAGAGAATAAGATAAGCCACAGTCTGGGAGAAAATACTTGCAAAGGACACATCTGATAAAGGACTGTTATGCAAAATATACAAAGAACTGTTAAGCCTTAATCATAAGAAAATAAACAACCTGATTGAAAACTAGACCGAAAATCTTAACAAACACCTCACCAAAGTAGATATACAGATGGCAAATAAGCACAGGTTGAGATGCTCCATATCACGTGCCATCAAACAAGTGAAAATTAAAACAACAATGAGCTACCACGACACACCTATTAAAATGGCCAAAATCTGGAACACTGACAACACCAAATGCAGGTGAAGATGTGGAGCAACAGGAACTCTCATTTGTGGTGGGTGGGAATGCAAACAGCCAGTTTGGAAAACAGGATGGTGGTTTCACACAAAACTAAACATACTCTTGCCCTGTCATGCAGTGATTGTTCTCCTTGGCGTTTGCCCAAAGAAGTTGGAAACTAACGTCCACACAAAAACCCGCACACAGATGTTTATAGCAGCTTTATTCTGACTTCGATTTTAACTCTACAACTCTGTCTGCCTTATACATAGGGAATAAACTAAGGACGCCTTGGACAGAAGCAGAGAGACCAGTTAGGAGATCATTCAGCATTCCAGGAAAGAGGTAATGGTGGCTCAGACTGGGGATGGTGGCAGTGGGGTAGTGGAAATAGGTCAGAATCTGATCTATTTTGCAGATGGGTTGGGGTGCAGGACGAGGAAGAAAGGGGTCGGCGCCCAGCCCTTTGTCTGAGTTACTGCAAGGACAGATTGCTGTTCTCTGAGACGGAGAAGGTGGCAGGAGGAGAAGGCTCTGGGGAGAATATCTGGGGCTCGGGCTTGCATGTTCTAAGCCTCTGTTAATGGAGATGTTGAGAGGACACATTCAAAGGCAAAGTTTGAGCTGGAGTGATCAACATGCAGATAGTATTTACAGCCATGAAACTGGGTGAGCAGCATGACCAGAAAGGCAAAATCCCTCACCAGCGGATGGGATCCCTGAGGGGTAACGGGTGAGTATAAAGGAAAGAGAAGACGGCCAGGGACCAAGTCCAAAGCATGATAATGTTCAGAGAACTTAGCAATATAGATGATGTGGCAGGCTAACAAAGACGCCCAAAGATATCAGGTCCTAATCCCTGGGACCTATAAATGTGACCAGATCTGGAAAGAGTCTCTAGGTGTGATTAAGGATTGTGAACTAGGGAGATTATCCTGGATTATCTGGGTGGGTCCTAAGTGCAATGACAAGTGTCCTTATAAGAGACAAGCAGAGGGAGACTTAACAGAAGAGGAGAAGCCATGTGACTACAGAGGCAAAGATTGGAGTGACGCAACCAGATGCCAAGGAATTTCGGCAGCCACCAGAAGCTGGAAGAGGCAAGGAATCGCTTCTCCCCTAGAGCCTCTGGAGGGAGTGTGGCCCTGCTGACCCCTTGATTTTGGCTCAGTGAAACTGATTTCAGACTTCTGGCTTTCAGAATTGTGAGAGAATAAATTTCTGTTGTTTAAAGCCACCAAGTTTATGGTAATTTGTTACAGCACCCACAAGAAACTAATACACAGGCCACTGGTGATCATGATAAGAGCCGATATTAAGATAAGTATTGTTCCCGTTTTACAGATGAAGAAACCCAGTCTTTGTAAATCCCTCAAGGTCACACATCAGGCAAGTGGCAGGGCCAGCACTCAACCCAGAACTGCCAGGTTCTGAAGCCCAAGATCTTACCCATTATCTGTCACTGTCTCTATCAGTAGATACTCAGGGCCCAGGGCCAGGGAACTGACTATTCTCCACTGTTCAGCACTGCCAGCGTACTCTAGCAACATTCCTGCCAGAGCTCAGCCCGAGTGCTGGCTGCCAGTGAGGAAGCCATGAGGCCTGCACTCTCCTACACTGGGCACCTGGTAACCCTCCTGGAAAGCAATGAGGCCAGACAGAGCAAGCCACAAATATTCAGATCATCAGAACCACTGATGTGTCTCATTGACATTTTTCTCAAAGAAGCCACTCCCTAAAATATCCATCATAGCACTGGTCACAACATAAAAATCGAAACAATCTAAATGCCCAATAGTATGAGTTTGGTTTAATATAACATATTAATAGATGGGAGAGTACACATCCTTTCAAAATGATGGTTATAAAGACTATAAGGAAACACGAAAAACAATTCTGACACGATGTTAAGTGGGGAAAGGGATAAAAAAGTACTCAAATTTAAAAATTTGACAGAAAAGAATATACCAAAATATGAATAATAATTGGATTAAAAATGGGAACGTTGATGACTTTTTTCTTATCCCTTAGTGAATAAATTTTCTATAGTGATATTACCTTTATAATCAATTCTTACATACATAAGAAGGGACATTTTTAGCCATATCACTTATTTATAAGAATCAAACCAGAATGATACAGACTCTCATGCCTGCATCCCATAAATGATTCAGGGTCTGGGAGTCCTTTTTCTGGCGATGGACAGACTAAGGGGGTCTTGATCACCATCCTTCAGCATTTGAGCCCTGTCACTTGTGAGAAAAATCAGCCTTACTCCACGTGATAGCAGAGAACAGCATGAAGAGTAATGAAGAAACATCTCTTTGTTCTGCCTAAGAAAAGACTCTCCAAGAGTAAAACTTCCCACTAACAGACGAGGCCGCCTATGTAGTGGGGAGAGTCCCATCACAAGAGGTATTCAAGCCAGAGTCAGAGCTGTAGTTGCCTGATCTCAAGAAGGAAGTTGAAAGAAGGTGGAAGAAAACCAAGAGGTGGCAGAAACCCAATAAGTGGGTGACTGAGGTCAGATGCTTCAGTGACCCCAATAGACTCTTGAAGTTCCTACAGCCTGGGCTACTCCCCATCCTTAGTGGGTTTCACCAAAGGAAACTACATATGGGAAAATCCCGCAAGCTGTCATAAATGCCATCATGCCATAGCACATATGAGCCAGATGACCCTACAAGGCATTTAGGCTGGCATCCCAGACTCCACTCTGGTTCTACACCACCTCACACTTCTGTTTCCCTCCAGCTATGTGGAGAAACTCAGCAGGGCTGTGACCCCACCTGGAGAAAGAGAACAGAAACATCAAGAGTCAGAATAAAAAGATGACTGCTATTTTAGTCTGACTCTTGTCTCTCTCTCTCAGACACACACACACACACACACACACACAATTGCTTTTCAGGGGGGAAAAACTAATGACCCTTGGGCTCCTCATTGTTCTTTTACTCTAGTGACAAAAAGTACTTGTGATCACTCTGGTTTCATAGAAAACCAATATTTGATTGAAGGTGATATGTGTTTGGAAATAATGAAATGTCTCTCGAAGCTCAGGCCGCACACCAGCCCAAGGTGAGAGTTGAGCGCACCCCACTTCATATTTCATTCCAAGGAAATGCCCTCCTCTAATGAAAACAATCGTGTCGGTGTCACCAGGCTGAGGCGAGGGAGCCGGAGCATTTCCCGAGGAAACCCAGGGAAGAGCCGATCAATAAAATCCATCAGATTCACCGCATTCTTGAAGCACTTTCTGTGTTCATTTATTCCGGACCTGGGAGTGATTATGTCAGGGTCTTTTTCCCAAGGACTCTGGGAAAATAAAACAACTTTCCATCCCAATTCTCTTTCACGAAAGGCTTTGGTTTCTTCAAACGTGTGTTTGCTGCTTATTTTATCCTCCCGGGCAGCCCAGGGGCCATTCAGGATGAGTTTATTACTGGCAACAGGTGTCTCACGGCTGCAGAGGCTCATCACTAGCAGATCTCCTGGCTTCTGGCTGCAGGGAGCACCGGGCCATTATCAGAGGAGGCTCCTCTGGCCTTTTGGAGAGCGATGACCAAAAGCTAATTTCCTGTCTCAGAGTCCTCGAAGCAAATGTACTGGCAACTTTAGGGAGGATGTGATAGTCCTAGCAAACAAAAAGGTGAAAATGACTTCTGCAAAGTCCCCTGCTCTTTAAAAAAAAATGGGGATAATTTTATATTCGCATGCAGTCGTAAGAAAATACCAGTGAGAGCCCTGCCCACTTTGCCCAGTTTCCCCTAACGATAACATTTTACAAAACTACAATATCCCAACCAGGATATTGACGTCGATGCAACCTACCAATCTTGTTCACATCCCCTCAGTTTTACTTGTACTAATTTTTAGTGTGTGTGTGTGTGTGTGTGTGTGTGTGTGTGTGTTAAGTTCTATACAATTTTATCACCTTGTAGGGCCACGTAGGCAACTCCACAGTCGAGACAGTGACTACTATCTTCCCTCTTGTCGGCTTTCTAAAACCACACTCACGTCCTTCCATGCACCACCACCCCAACCCTTGGCAACCACTAATCTGTCCTCCATGTCCATAATTTTGGCATTTCAAAATGTTATGTCAATGACATAATCCTACAGTGTGTCGTGCGGGAGACCCTGCTCGCTGCGCCATTTGTCGCAGGGAGGCCTGCGGGTCTCTGCTCCCGCCCCCATACAAGAACGCAGGATATGGTGAGGCCAAAAGGAACACCCACGGAGCCATAGGTAGGGGAGTCATACCACTTTATTCTCTCTGGCGGCACTATACTCTCACTGGAGGCTGGATTCACACTGTCCGCAAACCGCCATCCACGCTTGCCAGCCCAGCCGCCATCTTCTTGCTAGCCCCCATTCTTCTCTTTCCTCCTCTCTTCTCTCCTCTCCTTCTCTCTCCTCGTAGCCACAGCAGTTATATTGTGGCCAATGGCTCACTGGTTACAGCTGACGGCCAACTAGCCACAGCTGATGGCCATGCAATCACAGTTGGCCATTTACTACCTGAGCCAGCACCTGTCTATGTGAGGCCGAGAGCCTGGAAACTACTCTCTGGGGCTCCGCCCCCACACCAGTCTTTGTAAATCCCTCAAGGTCACACATCAGGCAAGTGGCAGGGCCAGCACTCAACCCAGAACTGCCAGGTTCTGAAGCCCAAGATCTTACCCATTATCTGTCACTGTCTCTATCAGTAGATACTCAGGGCCCAGGGCCAGGGAACTGACTATTCTCCACTGTTCAGCACTGCCAGCGTACTCTAGCAACATTCCTGCCAGAGCTCAGCCCGAGTGCTGGCTGCCAGTGAGGAAGCCATGAGGCCTGCACTCTCCTACACTGGGCACCTGGTAACCCTCCTGGAAAGCAATGAGGCCAGACAGAGCAAGCCACAAATATTCAGATCATCAGAACCACTGATGTGTCTCATTGACATTTTTCTCAAAGAAGCCACTCCCTAAAATATCCATCATAGCACTGGTCACAACATAAAAATCGAAACAATCTAAATGCCCAATAGTATGAGTTTGGTTTAATATAACATATTAATAGATGGGAGAGTACACATCCTTTCAAAATGATGGTTATAAAGACTATAAGGAAACACGAAAAACAATTCTGACACGATGTTAAGTGGGGAAAGGGATAAAAAAGTACTCAAATTTAAAAATTTGACAGAAAAGAATATACCAAAATATGAATAATAATTGGATTAAAAATGGGAACGTTGATGACTTTTTTCTTATCCCTTAGTGAATAAATTTTCTATAGTGATATTACCTTTATAATCAATTCTTACATACATAAGAAGGGACATTTTTAGCCATATCACTTATTTATAAGAACCAAACCAGAATGATACAGACTCTCATGCCTGCATCCCATAAATGATTCAGGGTCTGGGAGTCCTTTTTCTGGCGATGGACAGACTAAGGGGGTCTTGATCACCATCCTTCAGCATTTGAGCCCTGTCACTTGTGAGAAAAATCAGCCTTACTCCACGTGATAGCAGAGAACAGCATGAAGAGTAATGAGGAAACATCTCTTTGTTCTGCCTAAGAAAAGACTCTCCAAGAGTAAAACTTCCCACTAACAGACGAGGCCGCCTATGTAGTGGGGAGAGTCCCATCACAAGAGGTATTCAAGCCAGAGTCAGAGCTGTAGTTGCCTGATCTCAAGAAGGAAGTTGAAAGAAGGTGGAAGAAAACCAAGAGGTGGCAGAAACCCAATAAGTGGGTGACTGAGGTCAGATGCTTCAGTGACCCCAATAGACTCTTGAAGTTCCTACAGCCTGGGCTACTCCCCATCCTTAGTGGGTTTCACCAAAGGAAACTACATATGGGAAAATCCCGCAAGCTGTCATAAATGCCATCATGCCATAGCACATATGAGCCAGATGACCCTACAAGGCATTTAGGCTGGCATCCCAGACTCCACTCTGGTTCTACACCACCTCACACTTCTGTTTCCCTCCAGCTATGTGGAGAAACTCAGCAGGGCTGTGACCCCACCTGGAGAAAGAGAACAGAAACATCAAGAGTCAGAATAAAAAGATGACTGCTATTTTAGTCTGACTCTTGTCTCTCTCTCTCAGACACACACACACACACACACACACACACACACACACACAATTGCTTTTCAGGGGGGAAAAACTAATGACCCTTGGGCTCCTCATTGTTCTTTTACTCTAGTGACAAAAAGTACTTGTGTCACTCTGGTTTCATAGAAAACCAATATTTGATTGAAGGTGATATGTGTTTGGAAATAATGAAATGTCTCTCGAAGCTCAGGCCGCACACCAGCCCAAGGTGAGAGTTGAGCACACCCCACTTCATATTTCATTCCAAGGAAATGCCCTCCTCTAATGAAAACAATCGTGTCGGTGTCACCAGGCTGAGGCGAGGGAGCCGGAGCATTTCCCGAGGAAACCCAGGGAAGAGCCGATCAATAAAATCCATCAGATTCACCGCATTCTTGAAGTACTTTCTGTGTTCATTTATTCCGGACCTGGGAGTGATTATGTCAGGGTCTTTTTCCCAAGGACTCTGGGAAAATAAAACAACTTTCCATCCCAATTCTCTTTCATGAAAGGCTTTGGTTTCTTCAAACGTGTGTTTGCTGCTTATTTTATCCTCCCGGGCAGCCCAGGGGCCATTCAGGATGAGTTTATTACTGGCAACAGGTGTCTCACGGCTGCAGAGGCTCATCGCTAGCGGACCTCCCGGCTTCTGGCTGCAGGGAGCACCGGGCCGTTATCAGAGGAGGCTCCTCTGGCCTTTTGGAGAGCGATGACCAAAAGCTAATTTCCTGTCGCAGAGTCCTCGAAGCAAATGTACTGGCAACTTTAGGGAGGATGTGATAGTCCTAGCAAACAAAAAGGTGAAAATGACTTCTGCAAAGTCCCCTGCTCTTTAAAAAAAATGGGGATAATTCTATATTCGCATGCAGTCGTAAGAAAATACCAGAGAGAGCCCTGCCCACTTTGCCCAGTTTCCCCTAACGATAACATTTTGCAAAACTACAATATCCCAACCAGGATATTGACATTGATGCAATCTACCAATCTTGTTCACATCCCCTCAGTTTTACTTGTACTAATTTTTAGTGTGTGTGTGTTAAGTTCTATACAATTTTATCACCTTGTAGGGCCACGTAGGTAATTCCACAGTCGAGACAGTGACTACTATCTTCCCTCTTGTCAGCTTTCTAAAACCACACTCACATCCTTCCACGCACCACCACCCCAACCCTTGGCAACCACTAATCTGTCCTCCATGTCCATAATTTTGGCATTTCAAAATGTTATGTCAATGACATAATCCTACAGTGTGTAATCTTTGGGGCCTGGCTTTTTTCTTTCAGCATACTTCTCTGGAGAGTCATTCTAGTTGTCACACGTACATGCGCATTCTTTTTCTTGCTGCGTGGTATTCCATGGTACGGATGCACCGGGTTGTATAACCATCTATGTGTTGGAGGGCATCTGGGCTGATTCTAGTTCTTGACTATGACAAATAAAGCAGTCATGAAAATGTATGCACAGATTTTTATGTGAACATGAAGCTTGCATTTCTCTGGGATAAACACCTAGGTGTGCAATTTGCTGGGTTGTATAGTAGTTGCATGTTTCGTTGTTTAAGAAACTGCAAAACTGTTTCTCATAGCGGCTGTTCCATTTTACACTCCCACCAGCAACGTCTGAATGATCAGGTTCTCAACATCCTCACCAGCATTTGGTGTTATCGCTATTTTTTATTTCAGCCATCCTGATAGGTGTGCCGTGACATGTCATTGTACTTTTAGTTGGCATTTTCCTGGTAGCTAATGGTTTTGAACATCATTTTGTGGGTTTATTTACCATCTTTATATCTTCTTTAGTGAAATGTCTGTTCAAGTGTTGAGCCTCTTTTCTAATTGGAGTGTTTGTTTCTTTACTCTTGTCCTCTGCTCTTACACTCAGACTTCACAGGGCCAATTTCACAGCAAGTACAAACCACTGCGCTGGCCTTGCCTCACGGGCAACTGTGCAAAAGGCTTCCTAGCCCTCCAAGAAAAGAAAAGTAAGAAATCTGAGACATCAGCCCCTCCACTCTCTCCCCTCTCTCTTCCCTGTGCATTATCGGCGGGAAAAGCTGCCATGGGCCTCAGGAGGACAAGTTTAATCCCAGCTCCGCACGACCTATTGTGCAATCAGCATCCTTCTGTTGCCTCTCTGACCCCTTTAGTTTTCCATCTGGAAAATGAGGATGTTGGACTCGAAGAATCTGACATCCTCATCCGGATTCCTTCCTGTCCCTGTTTCTGGGTTTGGCACACCACTGACATTTCTACAAAGAGGGAAGTCACTGTTTTGGACACTTTTGCTACATGGGGCTTCCCAGCACAATTCTCCCTTCTCAAGGTTAAGAACAGGGATTTTCAGGTGGCATCTACACTCTCCCACTCAGCTTGGGAGCATCAGAGGAGGCTGAATCCACCCCCAGCTCCCGCTCCCTCCCCCACCAGCTCTAAATTAATCCGTGTACCTTCATCCCCTTGGAGATTTTATCACTTAAGTTGGTCCAAACAACTGAAGCCCAGAAATTGTGTTTGCTGGTTGCAGACAAAAATACTCTCTTCCCCAGGGAATGTGAAAAGGGAGCACACAATCCCTAAGCTGGCACAGGCACACACCTTTGATGACATCACCACAATCAAGGTATTACACACAACTATCATCTCCAAAAATGCCCTTGTGTTCTTTTGTATCTTTTTTTCTTTTTTCAGTTTTTGGCTTTTGGTTTCAAGTTTTTTATGTGGTAATAACACTTCACACAAGATCTATCTTAACATTTTTTAAAGTGCACAATTCCATATTGTTAACGTACAGTCTCTGCAAATGCAGAACCTGTGACCTCAATATCCTGCCTGCCCCTCTGAATACCATCTGTCCCGGCACGCAAACAAAGGAGACAGGGCTTCTGCTCTTCAGCAACAAGGCACCATCCCTGAGAGGGTCTCAGGAAGGTGAAGCAAAATAGGGTCTTGTGTGGTCAGATGCTTGAGGAGAAACCCGACTTTGTGACAACCCTGCTTTGTGACCTGCAAACCCCCACACTCAGGCTGTGAAAGTGTGTTCATCGCCGGAAGTGGTCCCTTCTCTCCATCCAGGTGCATGAAGACCTCTTCCTTACAGCTGTGCATGAGGGATGTGGGAGCGAGTCCATCTTGACCTTCTGTCCTTCAAAAGGCCTCTCGAGAGGTCTTCCACTATCTCATGGCTACGACTCATTTATTTCTCTGTCCTGCTCTTCAAGCCCACAGTGGGCTCCTTGGCAGTCGGTACCACTCTACTCTATCTGCCAGCTGCACACAGCACAGAGCCTGAAGACTAACAAGGGCCCATTACTGCTTGTTGAGTTCATTAACCTCATGTTACCAGTCCGTGCAATGGGCACATGCTGACCGATACCCACGTCTGGCTTCCAGTGCTTATTCAGTAACTCTATGGGAATCCCAGACCTCTCTGTGTGTTTCTGGTCTCCCCGACTGCTCACTTGGTTGCAGCAGCCATGTGGCTGACACCCTGAGAGCTGGTACAGGGAGAATGAGGGATCTGGATCTTTGGGCATTCAGGCTATGGCAGGAGTTGGGCCCAGCGTAGGGCCACTGCCAGGTCAGTCTGGGAGAGATCTCTGTTTTGTTTTGCTTTGTTTGTGACAGTCCCCTCTTCCAGCTCACGACTGACCCTGTGGCTCTACCCTCATTAGCACCATGTTTCAACCTCTGAACTAATTGGTAGGTCACTTCTGAGGTCAGACCAGCATGTTCCAAACCTATGCATCACCCAATTACACTTCCAAAGGCAGGATTTCCTTTAAAAACTAGACCAGTGCTTCCTGATACAGAGCTGAGGGTGATTCATCTCGAACTCCCTCCCAGGGCTCACACAGGTGAGTGTTTTTTAATCAAATGGAATGAGGTCTCTCCATACCCCAGCCAGGGGTTCACTGCAGCCAAACCCCAGGAGGGGAGCTATCATCGACTACATATTCAGGTTCACCAGTGGTTGCACTCCATGGTCAAGGACACAGCCCTTGACGCCCCTACTATGTACCAGGCACTGGGCAGAGTACAGAGAACTGAGTTACAAATGATACCAGCATAGCCCTTGCTCTTATGGAGCTTACGGTCCAGAGGCAGAGTGACATGAATAGAAACAATGAGATCATGGGGGCAGCACAGGATGCTGTAGAGCACAAAGGAAATGTCCCAACTAAGTCTTGGAAGATCCAGGAAGGCTTCCTGGAGGAAGTAACATCTACAATGAGACCTGAAGGATGAGTAGGAATCAGGCAGATGATGAGGTACAAGGAGAGGGGGAAAGAAGTGTTCCATTAAAAGCCCCAAAGACAAGAGGCAGCCAGTGTCAACTGGGAATTTCGAGTGTTTTTATATGTCTTGTTCTCACTGGGCAGAGAGCAGCAAAGAAGGAGAAACAAGAGACTATAGGGGCCTGGAGAGGGCTTTAATGTCATCAAAAGGATGACAGGAAGACACGGGTATATTTTAAGCAGGAGAGTGGCATGAACAGATTTCATTTTAGAATACTGTAGACTGGAAATGGACGGTGAGGGGCCAGGAGTGGAAGCTGTGAGGACGGGTTGGAGAGTGAGATGAGATGAGGCTTGAACTAAGTGGGACTTTGGAGGTGGAGAGGAGGGCACACGTTCAGGAAATATGACAGACGAGATTCTAATGGGACTTGGGGATTTATTGGATGAGTGAGAATGAGGGAGTCAGGCTTTTGGGCTCGAACCACTGGGTGCCATTAATGAGAAGTCAAGTTGACAGTGATTCCATATTCAATATGTAAATCCTGAGCATTCACAGAGTGTATCCATTAAAGGCCAGTAAAGAAAACAGAATCCTTACTAGAAGGAATGTGATACAAGGAACCAGTTACAAAGGTGTTAGAAAGCTGGAAAAAATCAAGCAGGAGAAGGTAAGGCAGCCCGGAAACTGCCAACCACAAGGCGCCCTGTTATCCAAGGGTTGCAGGGTCACGGAAGAGAGGTTTCCACATCACGGGAGCCAGGATCCCCAGCAGGAGCTGGAACCTTGAAAGAGCCTTGCAATTGGGGCTGCCCGTAGGAGCTGGAACCACCATGCAAGCCGCCTGGTGGGATGTGGACCACAGAGGAGACACAGACAATGCCTGCGATAGATACTTAGAGACAGGAAGCGAAGGCGGGGTGTGGGATAACCTGGCTTCTCCCCTCCTCCCATGCCGTTTCCCACCAATCACTGATGAGGGGTAGCCAGTGGCCAAATCTAAATGGAAGCCAGTGGGCCAGGGAGCCTGGGAAATACTGTTTGCAGGCGCCAGTCCATCCCTCATCCCGCTCTACCCTGTGACAGAGAAAAAGGCGGGGGAAGAACAGGGAATAAATTTGAAGGCAAACAGGTTTCCCTAACCAGAAAGACTAACAGTCGGACCTGCCATCGGTATTAAAATCTGTGATTCCGATTATTGACTCAAATATACAAGAATAGGCTTGTATTCGGTTGATCCACATGAAATTGCCACATGTTTTTAAGCCATAGAATCTTTTTGGAAGTAGACACGTGCATCATTGGCACTAACTGCCCCAGGGTAACAGGGAGAAGGAGGTGGGAGTGACACTCTCTGCTCGGACCCTTTTAGAATTTTGCACTTACATGTACCTATTTGAAAAAATGAAATTATTTTTAAGTGATGGCTACAGGATGGCGGCATTGATACAAAGATTTTGCATTTGAAGTTAACCCTCTAACAGTGATGGTGCAGTGGGACGTCAGCTCAGGACCCAAAGTGACCGCACGTCTGGGAGTGGACCTCGTGTGAGACAAGTCCTGTGCATCCCTCAGCTCAGTTACGCCCATGCTCAGTTTCCATCCCTTGGTGTGGGCTGGTCATTCTCCATTAATCCTCTGTGCTTTCCGTAGAGTGCAGTGTTAGGAGTAGGACAGAGGGGTTTCAGAAGACAGAGCACTAACTGTGGACAAGTGGAGCCCAAACTCCATGATGGGAAGGCAAGTCAGGAGGGGAACAAGCAGTGGTTGGGCCCAGTCCAGTGCTGTCTCAAGCTTGTTCCCCATAGACAGTTAACTCCTATTGCTGGGGAGAAAAAGGAGACTTTTTAGAGAACCCTACTGGACCCACTCCGGGGCTCACAGAGAGATTGGGCCAAATCCTTGCTTCACAGGAGCAGGGAGGGGCCCAACGGTCAGCACGCCGGGCTTCCAGACCTGACCCCGCTGCTGGGAGGATGACTGTGGAAGGGGCCCTCCCCTCTCTATGGGCCTTGTTATATGAGGGAGCCAAGGCTGGCCTTGTGACTCTGCCTAACCCAATTGGGGAGTGAGGGGGAGGTGGAAGATCGCCAAGCAGCTCACAAGACTGAGCCTGGACCCTGGGTTTGGTGAGGTTTTATTGGCAGGGTGGGATCTCCCCACTGTGGATTTTCAGGATTCATACCCCCAGAGTTAACTGTGTTCCAGTAGTGGGCCTGCCATTCTACTGTGATAAGTGACCCTTTCCTTTCCTCCCTCCATTGGAGAGACCACATGGGTGATAGGTCTTCTCTGGACACAAGCACAGTGATCAGTTGAACCCAAGGACAGTTGGGGCCAAGCCCAGGGCTGCTGCACTTGCTGTTCTTCCTCGTCATCCTAGGGCCAGCTGGCGATTCCTGTCCCCAACACAAGCAGCCTTCCCTGGGCTCCTAATTGCTCTGGGTGGGCTTCCAGAAAAGAATATTTTACCAAAGAAGGAAGAGCCCAAGAGTGTACACCTTTAGGTAGCAGGAAGGATGAGGCCTTAAAAGAAGTGTCCCCCTGCGGTCAAGGGCAGGAGATGAGCTGCTCAGGTCAGGTCCACCATCAACAGTAGAGGTTGGTCAAGATGGCACCCAGGGTGGCTGAGACAGGCTTCAGGGCTGCAAACAATAGGTCTGGCTGACAGTGTCTCCATACAGACGCTCTTAATTAAGACACACACCAGGTCACCTGGAAAACTCATTCATCAGATTCCCAGGGCCTGATAGCTCTGGATGGATCCAGGGAATGCCTGTGATAAGGGCCTCTGTGCTGAGAATTCTGCTTCAGCCTCTCCCCCAACCTCCAGAGAGGCCTGTGCAGTAACCATGCAGATGGCGTAGGACCTCTGATACCTTCATTCAGGGTCTCCAACCTTATGACGTCGCTTAACCCTTCCTCAGAAACCCCATTTCCAAATCCAGCCACCCTGGGAGTTAGGGCTTCACCATATGAATCCAGGGGAGGGACACAAACATTTAGTCCACAACACCGAGTTTGGGCTTGATGGTAAGATTAGCCAAGCCCAGAGGGCCACCTGCCCCACCCCTCCTCCTTCCCCAGTGATCATTCTGGAAAACAAGACATATCTCCTTACTGCAGAGAGAGACGTGCAATATTGAAATTGCTCCCCTAATCTTTATGCGATTGCCTTCTCCCTGATAGAAATATTGCCTCTTGCTGAGTATTTATTGTCTGCTTCTCTCCAAAGTATTGACTTTATGTAACAGTTTGATATACATCAAATCTTTTACGGATTTAATAAACTCCTCTGGTCAGCCTTCTGTTGTGAATACAATGAGATTTATGGTCATCTTGGTGTAAAACCCTTTTTCCTTGAAATTTTCTACTTCCAGATATCAAAAGATAAGAAGGGAAGCATTTATCATCTTGGAAATCATACCCCATGTCTGCCTGCTGGGTATTAGTCAGAAATGACTAGTGGTTAAAGGACTAAAATATGACAAATGCTTGACTGCTGAACAGCTGAGGCAGGAAGAAAAGCGGGGCTTAAAAAACAAAAAGTCCTCCTCTTCCCCTCAAAAAAGATTTTTCTTCACGATTAATCATGAGAGTATCTGGGGCAGAGAGCAGCCTAATTTGAGTTGGATGCATAACTTTGGGAGGATTCAATGGAAAGGTTAACAACTTGAGTGAATTCAGGACACAGTCAGCAAGTGCCTGTTTTGTACCAGGTGAGTGCTGAGCGCCTGCAGACAGAGGCCAGGGCGCTGAGTGGTGGGTGCAGGGAAGCAGGAGGGCACCTGTGTGTGAATAACTCATCCTTTGGGTCCTCCTGCTTCTATGTCCATCACTGAGGCTCTCAGCCCAGGTATATAATCACCTACTTACGTCTCTCTCTCTCTCCCTTAGACTGAATTGGAGCAAGATCAGACCAGCCAACCTCTTTAGTGCCTAGAGAAGGCAAGATGCAAGGACTGTTTACCAGATGAATAAACAAATGAGTGTGTGAGTGAGTGAATAAATGAATGAATGAATGAACTGGGCCTAGATTGTTTGGAAGAAGTGAAGACAGCAACAGGAAGACCATCCAGGAATCGACTGAACAACATGGGTATTTGTAATTCTCCTTGACCTCCCAAGAAACCTTCCAGAGAAAACATACCCTTAATGAACAGTTTGAGAGGATCAGGAAGGGAGAAGCATCTTAAACATTCTAGGTGCTTCTCTGAAGAAATTATGGAAAAGTGGAAAAGAAATAAGAAAGAGATTTATTCAGTCTCAAAGCCTCCCGTTAAAATTAAATGCAGTGAGAAAAGTGGGTTTCCATGTTTAATTGTCTTTCTCACAGTAACTGTGTGTCAGTCTTTTCCAAGAGCCTATTAATTCGGTAATTTAGTGCAGCAAGAGCAGAGGGATCGACAGAGCCAGAGTGTGGGTTTTTTAATTTCCTCACTGACTACCTGTCATCTGGCATGAATGTTGGGGTGACTTTCTGCTTGAACACTTGAAATACCCCCAAATTAAAAAGGTTTTATAGTCAGTTTAATAATTTTTTTAAAAAACTGCTTGCATATCAATTAGAAAAAATGGGGTCCATGACACTGTATGTTGTGATTTTAATTACAGCTAAAAATAACCAGACTCATTAGAAGGGCCCTGTGGAAGCCAAGTCCTGGACAGAGAGATGACTCAAGTGTCTCTGCTGTGCGGTTGGAGCTGCTTTCAAATAAAAAAGTGATTTATTAATGTGGCCCCAAATCTGCTGAGCAAATGCACCTGTGTACACTTGATAAATGGCAAGGTTTTGCCTTGCCCCAGTTCTCTCCCCTGTCAAAGGCATCCTGCAGACTCCATCTTGTCCTGTGCTTAATTGGGACCTCCAGCAGGACACATTGTTTGAGAGAAAGGGTGCTCCACAGCCCTGGGCCGCTGGCAGGCGGAGATTTTGTGACATAAGTGGGACTTCGCAGCCGGTGAGACAGCGTGAACTTGTATGGCCTGTTTTCAGCTCTCAAAGCCCTCTCCTGTGTTCTTACCACTTTCTCCCCATAATAACTCTGAAGCAGCAGATATGTGATGTGGGGGAAAGAGCACCCATTAGCAAGGAGCCAGATCCAGCCCTGCCTTACCAGGGCTTCCCTGGGGTCTTAAGTCCGTCTCTGGCCAAAACCCTGGGCCTTAGCTTCATGCATGCATGCATTCATTCATTCGTTCATTCATTCACACACATTTACTATGATGACTGCATATTAAGTCCCTGTGCTGGGTGCTAAGAATACATTGATGGATCAGACCAGCGTCTGTTCTCCAGGGATGTGACCTGGTAAGGCAGGCAGCTTGGAAAGGAGTGGCCCCTTTGGTGGCAGGGGAAGCAAGTGCATTGAACCCAGTCAATAAAGACTATTTCACATTCAGGAAATACTAGAGGTTGCTTTGCTTTAAATGCTCGGTGTGAGGGAGAAGGATGAGCTGGGAAGCTACAGAAGGGCTGCAGACCCAGTACCCTGTGGGTTTTGTATCTCATTCTAAGGAATTGGGGATTTTTCTCTGAGGGTAATGAGGTGGCCACTGTCTGTCTAGTTGTGGCCATTGTGTAGTTTTGTGGTTTGGTTTTTTTGGTTTGTTTTGGTTTGGTTTGGCTTCGTTTAGTTTAGTTTGTTTGTTTCTGCTACTGTTTTTGTGGGGGACATATACTGAGTGCACATATAGTATAAGCATTTCAAATTTCTCATTAACACATCTGTCCTTAAAAATATGTACTTTCTGATTAGCAATATATTTATGAGAAAAAAATTTAAAAATTAGAAAAAAATATTTTTTAAATACTCATAACCCAAGTATATTTTCTAAGTATACTTAATCAAAATTAGAACTCTCTGCCACCGTCCTATGCACCAGCCTCACCATCCTCTCCTCTGTCTTCTATAGCGCTTCAGTGAACATCTCTCAGGCTATGATTTCAGTGGGATTGCTGAGTCACAGCCCAGGCACGCACTTTTGAAAAAAAAATTTTTTATAGATACTGACAAGTTGCCTGGCAAATACTATATCAATTTACCAAGAGGTTATACGCCTATCCATTTCCCTACATCCTTGCCAAGCCTCAGTATTATCTACTTTTCTAAATTTTTCTCAGTGGTATACATAAAATGTGTTTTATTTACATGTTTTTAATTATTAGTGAGAGAGATTGGCATTTTATGTTGGTTGGCCATTGCATTGTTTCTTCTTCAGTCTTCTGTGGATTGATGGCCTATTCATTTCCTTTGCCACCTGATATGTTTGGTTTTTACTTATTGATTTGTAAGCATCCCTCATATATTAGGCATATTGACTTTTAAAAATTAGTTAAATAATTTGTTAAACAGGTGCTACTGTGTTTCCCCGAAAATAAATCCAGGTCTTATATGAAGTTTTGCTACAAAAGATGCATTAGGGCTTATGTTCAGGGGATGTCATCCTGAAAAATCATGTTAGGGCTTATTTTCCAGTTAGGTCTTATTTTCAGGGAAACACGGTGGCACCTGAATATAATGTATAACAAATAGACATTATAATTTTTGCAGAAGAATTTATAATTTGCATGTATTTCCTTACATGAGAAAACATTTAAATTATATTAAGTAAAAAGCATTATAAAAATATTTTGTACAGTGTAATCCCAGATATGGAAGCAATGTGCATGAGGAAAAAAGGCACATAAGAGGAGGGAAACGTCTGAAACACTATATACTAAAATGTAAATAGTGGTCCTAAGTGGTAGAATTACAGGTGACTTGTTTTGAATGGGATAGTAACTATTTAATCTATTATATATGTTGCGAATATTTTCATTCATTCTGGAGTTTGTCTTTGGATTTCCTTTGTGTCTTTTGTGACAAGGTCAAAGGTTTCAATATTTACGTAGTTAAGTGTATAAATCTCCTCCTTCATAGCTTTGAGGGTTTTGTGTATTACTTAGAAAAGCATTTCCACCCCAAGATTATAAAAATTTTCTCCTAAATTTTCTTCTGTTTCTATTGTGATTTGGTTTTTTTATTTAGATTTTTTTTAATCCATTAGACATTCATTTTTATGTAAGGTGTGAGATAAGGATCTACAATTTATTTTTTTCCAAATGGATAACAAATTGACCGATACCAATGTATTGGCTAGATCATCATTTTTGCCCTTGATTTAGAATGCCTCCTTTACTGTCTAGAACATTTCCGAACAACTTGAGTCTTTCCCTAAATTCTCTATTCTGTTCCACTGATCTGTTGGTCCATTTATGTGCTAATGTGTTTTCATTATTTTTGTAGCTTCATAGCACAATTCTAAAGCACAAAGCTATGGCACTTCCCTGTATGAAAAAAAATTGGTGAAACATAATGGAGGGGGAGCAAGAGAAAGATAAAGAAAAAATACCCAAGAGTAGTCGCCTAGGGGTGGGGGAGACAAAGAGATTGGATCAGGAAGGAATATACAGTGGCTTCAGCAGCACTCGTCATGTTCTCATACTTAAGCCAGGGGCCCCATGCACAGGTGTGTTCTTTATTATTATTTATTATTATGCTTTATAGGCAATATTATGTATACCTTTTGCATATATCAGGTATTTCATTTTAACAAAGAATAACAATGAGAGAGGGTTTCTGGTTCAAGATGATGGACTAAGACGATGGTAAAACCCCTACTTTCTACTCCAAACTCCTAGTGTTAAGGAAAAATACACATGCATGCTCAAAAACAAGCAAGAGATATCCTTGTAGTTTTTAAAGCAAGGCTCCTAAAAGACACATGAGAATGCAAGGCATGTAGCAGCAGTAAGCGGGGGCTAAAACCACCCCAGGCTGCAGGCCAGAAGCACACCTCCCATTTGAAGCCGAGAATCAGAAACTCACTTCCTGTCCACTCAGGATTACATTGAGACACCCTGCGCCTGGCTGCCAAGAGGACAGAGATGGGCAGAGGCAGCTGAGGGGCCTCACTAGCGCTCAGCCCAGGTCAGGACGCAGCAGGTGAACTCAAAATCAGGAGGCACAAAGCACTGAGGAAAAATGCCACCATTCAGGACTAACAACAAACTCCACACGTGAAATCACTGCCATTTGAGGGAAAAGAGATCAAACAGAGCCCTCCAGAAGGACTGCGGAGGTAACAAGCAAACATGGTAATAAATTTAAATAGGTCAAGAAGGGAACCACACCTATGACACAAGAAATAAAATGATGAAATAAAAAGGAAGTGGCTATGAAAAGGAACCAATTAGACATCTTAGAAATGAAATAGAGAGTTCATGAAATTTTAAAACTCACTAAAGAAATTGACCAGAATGCTGAACATAGCTGAAAAGCAAAACTGAGAACACAGAGATCAAACAGAACATAACCAGAAGGAGAAAAGAGATTTTAAAAAATGAAAGAAAAGTTGAGAGACATGAAAAGCAACTCCAAAAGCCTCAATATAGGTCTGATAGGAGTTCCAGAAGGATACACGGAGATAACAGAGAAGTCGGTGCTTAAAGAGATAACAGCAGAGAATTTAATAAGAGCTTAAATAAGCCATGAGTCCCCAGATCTAAAAATTCTACCAAGTGGTAAGCAGGATAAATAAAAAATCTGTACCAGACCCATGATGATAAAACTCAGAACATATAGGACAAAAAGAAAATTCCTAAAGGTACTGAGGAGAGAAATTACTAGAAAGGACAAGGAGCCAGCTCCTTTGGAGACTGCATAGCTGGGTAGTTGAGTGTCCGAGGGTAATCTCAGCTGCATACCTTCCACCTGTGTGGTCCTGAGCACTTTATTCTGCCTCAGTTTGCTCCTCTGTAAAAGAAGGATGCTACTAATATCCTCCTTATAAGGTTGCTATGAGGATTAAATGATGAAATCCATGTGAAGCCCTTAGAACAATTCTTGACACATTGTAAGAGATGGAGATATATTAGCTTTTATTAACATCATTTATTATACTTATTATTGTCAAATTTCTCCTAAGCAACATGGAAGACAATGGAGCTTAGTGCAATCCATGTCTGCTGAGAGGGAGGTCTTCTCAACGGACTGGAAGGAAGAGAGAACAAGATCTGTATTTTCACTCATTACTTCAGGGGATTTTCATACATTACCCTCACTGAAACACCTTGTAATGAATCGTAATGTCATCATCATTCAGAAGAGAAAACTGAGGTACTGAGAAGCTAAAGGATTGGCCCATAGTCCTGAGCTGGGAAATAGTGGAGTCAGTGGACCCAGATTTCTGACCCCAAAGCCCAAACTCGTAATAGTGCCATGAAAAGACAGATGTTAGGAGATGCCAGGATCCTGGCCTTCGGTCTGGACCTGGAGTTTCTGCCTTTAGAAGCACCTCCTCTGACCTCAGACAATGTAGCACTACCTCAGAGCAGGAAGAAAATAAACCATCCTGATTCCTTACAACAGCTTCAATAACCAACGTGACACTGTGAAGGACGTGCCGATATTTGTAATCTCCCTTGACAAGTTGTTAAGTATTTATAGAAACATTTTCTCCTGGCCCTGCTTAAGGAAAGTACTGTATCTAATTTCCTCTGGAGACATGTGCTGGGGGAAATCAGAAAGATAATCTGTCATCATAAATAGCAATAAATAGTCACCCTGAAAGAATTGCTTGTTTAGCAAAGTTGCTTGAATATTAACAGATTTTCTTTTCATCGTATCTTTGTGGCGATACGTCTTGGAGTCATGAATTAGGAAGGGGCTGAGTCCCAGAGATGAGGGTGTGAAGGAAGCTTGAGGCTGGGGGTCGTGACCCCTGAGCTCAGGGTGGAGACAAAGGATCAGCAGGAGGAAACCACAATGGAAAGAAGAGGTCATTTCCAGGGGAAAAATCTCTCTGAGGACCACAGCAACCAAAGACACATAGAGATCTTTAGTATTTCTTTCAGATAAAAATATAGTCTCACTGAACCTGAGAACCACAAGATCTGGGCTCCAATTTTTTCTTCCACTGAATGACATTGGCCAAACTTATTCTTCTCTCTGGGACTCAGTTGTCCCCATGTGTAAAATGGGATAACAGGTTAAAGCAGATGATCTCTGAGGGCTATTTTTGCTCTGACATTCTATAAGAAGGGCCCTGGAAAGACATGATAACAAATGGGACATTCATTCTGACCCAAAGGTTCAGAACTTTCTCAACAAGTTATCTGACCCAGATGCTCCTACGCAGAACCCAAGAAGCTGGAACAACCCTCTCCCTCCTTGGCAAGTACCTGTGAGTGAACACTCTTCCTAAAGACATTTCAGATTCAGGAAAAAGCTCCCCACTCTTTATTTTGTGTGACTCAGCTCATGACTGAGATCTCTCCAAGGACTCTCCAAGATGAGGAAGAAACTGAAAGCCATGTGCTTAAATGAATAGTTGTTACTTTGGGGACTCTTTAGCCTGGAGACAAGAAGATTCGCATGAATGAGTTACATAGCCTGCAGATCTCTGTGGGATCAAATTGGTGACCCAAGATTTATCTTTAGGTGGATGGCCCCTAAAGGGAACCAATCTCAGCTCTGTAGATGAAACAAGTTGATATTATCGGAGATGTTTAAAAATAGAATGAGCTGTTTCAGGCAGTAATAAGCTCCCCATCACTTGGGCTGTGCAAACAGAGGTTCACTGACCACCTCTTAGGGATGATGGAGCAGAAATTCCTAGTATACATGGGAAGGTTGAACCAACTTACTCTAAGGACACTTCTAATTATAGAACCCCAGTTTTATTGCTGGGCTTCCCAGTAATTTTTGGATTGTTCTCACCCTTAGAATATGCAAAAATAATTTTTGGTCCTCCAAGATCCTGACAAGTTGAAGGTAGTCCCATCCACAAGAGGGGCCAGCAGCAACACCTAAGAGGACTTTTTCCCTATGGACCCACCCAGGTTGCATCTTCTATGTCAATCAACATCAGTCAAATCAAACATCAAAGCAGAGAACCCAAATGAACAGACGATGATCAGGGAAAGGTGACTAGTAAGATGGAGACCCTGCAGTCGACCCCCACAGGGCCTGCTCAAGGATGATTTAAAATGCTAAGAGATGCGAACACGAAACAGACCGAAGAGAGGCACAGATCCAGCTGTACAAGGTTCCTAACCATCTTCAGTCGTGGAAATTTTTTCATCAATCCCGCTTGACCTTGGACTCTTGTCACAAAATCACAGACAATCTGGGTGGAGGAGGCCAGAGGGGTCACTTCCCATTCCCCACTCTGGAACAACTGAGACCTGAAGGGGTTGATTTTCCCAGGGGCCCCACAAGAAAATTACAGAAGAAATTGTTGAGACCAAAGGTTGAAAATCTACTGAAAGAAATCTAAATTTCTCAAACTATTTATTTAAGGAAGCTGGTAACTGTGGGCTTCGGGAGAGAATGCCACTCCTTGGGCCCACCACCTGGCATCACTGAAAGATTTCTGTTATACTAGCGGGAGTGGTAGCTTCCAGATAGCATCCCTGGTTATTCTGCACGGTTGTGTGATTGGTCTCAATTCTTCCATTTCAAAGAAATTCTTAGTTCCCAACTGGTAAGGTCCTTAGGACCTGGAGTTCATAACAAAAGCCATCTGTTGACCAAACACATTTGGCGCTTCTGACTGGCCTGTGACCTGACCTTAGCAGCCTCTGGGGAACTTCTATCCATGACCTGGACGCAGAGAGTTCTGACTTCGAGGTCTTCAGAACACCAAGAAGTCATGCTTCTCAAAGAGCAGCAAACTACAGCAGATGGGCGATTCCTGCTCCGACTGGAGCACACTGCATCTCTCCCATCTAAAGATACAGGCGCATTGGGTGCCACTGCAACTGGGAAAGTCTCATTGAAGGGAGTGTGCTGTTCGGAACCCAGCTGGATGAAGTTGTCCGGGAAATACAGGAACACTCCGCATCTGCTGGCACCCAGTGACTGATGACTCACACCTGGCCCTCTGGCTTGGCTGAGCTGACCAGACTCTCCCTGGGCATTTTAAAGTAGGATTCAGTCTCCAAAGAATTATGAACTGGGACGTCATTCGTGGACACCTTGATTTTGGTCCATTTTGCACTTATCATCCCTGGGACCATAAGATAATAATGTGTATTCTTTTAAACCACTCAGTTTGTGCTAATTTGTTAACAGTAGCCATGGAAAACGAATACATATGTTAAACTAATTACATAAAATATATAATGTTAGATCGTGATAAGTGCTAATAAGAAAATGTAAAGCAGGCGGGGGGGGGGGGGATAAGAGGTGTTGGGATGGAGCATTTGAGAGTCGAGGGTAGAGATTTTTGACCAGAGAAGAGATCTGATCTGATTCTGGTTCTAGCAGAGCATTGGCAGCTGTTTTCAGAATAGGCTCTAAGGAGCAAATGTACCAGCATGCATCTGACTCTCTATGGCTACCCCACACATGAATCCACACAATGTTCCATTTATTATGGGGGATGCAACTCTGAAAGTCAAAGTTCAAGTAAAGCAAAAACAACGGCCAACTTCTGTATTGTAGGCTGGGATTTTTATTTTTATTTTTGAGGGGGGGAGGTGCATTTAGGACAGATAGCTGCCGACTTAGTGACCGAGTCAGAGACATATTAGAAAAGTGTAATCGCATAGCGGTTCAGCACAGACGTTCTGAAAGTTTGCATTTGCTTTTGTTCAGTTCTTAGAGGCCCACAGGTAACTGACTAAACCCTCAGATTAACAGGATAAGGAAGGTCCTCCATGACCCAAGAGCCCCAGACTAATCTAGACTCTGGAGATGGAAATGCATGAGTATTATATTCCTCTCTCCTTGGGCAGGTACCTCTCTCCCCAGCTGGCCTAGCAAAGGATCAAATCCCTCTCTCCCAGAAAGTTCTGACCCTCACTTTCCTAGTCATGACTTCCCGCCCTGACTCTACTGCATCAGCCTCACTCCTGGTAAGAGCCTGCAGGAGTCATAGCAATAGTAATAGTAATAATAAAAGGAGCAATATGAGTCTGCAGAAAAGTAATCACTACAGGCCAGGCCCTAAGCTAACTGCTTCCCGTGCCTGCTTTTTCTCCATCCTGATAACAATTCTTCCCTATGGGAAGTAGGTACAAATATTATCCCCCATTTACGGCTTAAGAAAAAGAAGCTCAGCGGGGTAATGGGCTGGCACAGAGCACCTGAGATGGAAGAGGTGCTTTACCCCATTGCCACTCTCTCTCCCTGGCTCGTCTGAAAAGCATCACCCCACAGCAGCCACTAGTCCCCAATATCCACTCACCTCTTTTCTGCAACTCAACGTTCTATTAAACATAATTATAACCCCATGATCTCCGTGGACTGAGATAAGAGCCTTGGGATATTTCTCAGAACCCATCACCAGATCATGACCCAACCCCTCACCTTTATCTGACTCCTAAATTACAGACCAACTTTTACACCCAAAATTTCCTCAAACTGAAAGTTCATTTAAAAATCCCTTATGGCATCATATCCCATGACCACTAAAGGGGCTGAAAAAATTCAGAAATAAACCAAAATGCACAAGTGACACCTGTAACGTCTAAAAACCACAGTGAGAGTCTCCAAATGAGCCATCCGTCTCATTGATGTTGGGCCCATGTGCCCTGCAATTGTCCTCATGATGGCCAGGACTGGACTGTTCCCACCAGCAGTGCTAAGCAGACACAACAGAAGTGTACACTTAGAACGAAATCTATCATCCTGTCCCAGGAAAGGCCATCAAGGAGCACTGTGTCCTCCCACCTCGCCCGGGATCACCAAAGAGCCCCCACCCACATTCAATACAGATCAACACTGAATTTCCAGGAGCAGGGAAACAGACTTCAGTTCTGCAAGCACTTCTTGTTTTGCTTCTCGCCAAGTGTGTTGGGGGAACCTAACCCTGTGCTTCCTCTTCATTCAGGTTTCCTGGCCCCGGCCCCACTGCCTTTCCTTCTGCTTTATAGCTGCAACTTGACCTCTTATCCTGGAGTAAGTTGCTGGGCTGGTCCAGCATCCCCCACTGAAAACCCCTTTCCAAGCTTCAGTGGCAGCACTGAGAAATCCTGGGCCTGACTTCTCTATTCCGGGTCCCTCCAAAGTCTGATTCCTGTAATAAGGAACCCAGGGCCTGGGGAAGCTCAGAGTGAGTTGTTTCTTGATTATCATAGAATGCAAGACCACAGTTCACAACCAACCCAAATTCAGGAAACATATGAGGTCTGACAATTAAGTTTGTGAACTCATCCTAGAAAAAGTGCTGCATCCCTCATTGCTGAATATCACTATGGGCACCTTCAAAGTACTCCCCTTGGGAAGCTATGCACCGACACCAGTGCCTAGTTCACCCTTCAAAGCAATTTTGGAACTCTTTTTCTGGAATGGCCATCAGAGCTATCATTGTATTACCCTTGATGTCCTGAATGTCATCAAAATGTCTTCCTTTCAGTATTTGCTTTATCTTCGCGTAAACAGAGAAGTCACTGGGGGCCAGATCAGGTGAGTAGGAAGCATGTTCCAATCCAGTTATTTGTTTACTGGCTAAAAACTCCCTCACAGACGGTGCCGTGTGAGCTGGTGCATTGTCGTGATGCAAGAGCCATGAATTGTTGGCAAAAAGTTCAGGTCGTCTAACTTTTTCTTTTTTTTTAGGTTTTTTTTTTTTTTTTTTTAATTAAACTTATTGGGGTGACAATTGTTAGTAAAATTACATAGATTTCAGGTGTACAATTCCGTATTACATCATCTATAAATCCCATTGTGTGTTCATCACCCAGAGTCAGTTCTCCTTCCATCGCCATATATTCGATTCCCCTTACCCTCATCTCCCACCCCCCACCCCCACCCCCCTCGTCTAACTTTTTCACGCAGACTTTTCAGCACTTTCAAATAGTAAACTTGGTTAACTGTTTGTCCAGTTAGTATAAATTCATAACGAATAATCTCTCTGATATCAAAAAAGGTTAGCAACATCGTTGTAACAAGTTCACAAACACAATTGTCAGACCTCATATATTTCTTTACCTTAATCAATATACATCATTACTTTTACCACCACCCATACAAAAATTTACATAGTCCACATTTATATCCAAAAGTTAATTTTTAAATTGATAAATCTCAGAAGACAACATTATAGTGACAAATAGATTATATTCATTTCCATAATTACCTACCTTAGTATTGTAATATGTGGCCATACCATCTGTCCTGAGGCACTGTGTGGGATCTAGTGATGGTGTTGGGGACAAACCAGGACAAAAGGCTCTTACAGGACCTCGGTTTCCTCACAGCCCCTGTGTACATTTCTTTCATGCCACTTGGTATTTCCACCACCACCTTAGCAGATAAAAATAAACAACAGAAAAAAAAAAAACATCAGGGGAATATCTTTCCCAAACAGTGAAATAAAACCAAATGAAACATAAAAAATTGTCAGGGGAAATAAGCCTGCCACTCTTGGCAGATGAATCTCACCCAAACAGTTCAAGCTGGACAATTTCCATAAGCTCCTGTATCCTTTCTGAGATGGCATGGTTCTGAGCCTCCGATCGTCAAAGTCAATAAAAGTCTCAACTGAAAATCCAGCTCTTCCCAGAAAAATGACTCTCAGGTCATAGGCAGTCTCAGGGCTGGATAGAAGGATTGGCAATTGTACATCTCAGCAAAGGACTGTGCTTTGGGGTTTGTAAGTCTCATGGTCTTTGCATCCCCAGCATTTAGTGGCGTGCCTGGCACCTACTAGATGCTGCATAAATGTTTGTCAAAATACATCCCACGAATCGCATATGTCATTAACTGACATGTCCTTGGTTTGTGAGTAGGAAAAAGAAGGGGAGGGGGAATTTGCAGATTTAGTCAATAACCTATTATTTGTTCCATCAGTTCTTTTCGAAAGCAAAAGTTAGGAATTGTGCAGAAAAGACATCACACATAGTGGAGCTGAGACTGCTATCCTTAGAAAGCCCTGCTGGCAAGGTTGGCCCTTGGCTGGCATCTGGGAACTTGAATGGTAAACAGATCCTCACACTGATATAAAACGTTCCCTAAAAGATAAGAGTGACTCTCTGTGCCTAAATCGTTTGCACAAACAATATGGTTTTGGATGAACACCTGTTTTCCTTCTGGGAGGCTGAAACTTTGATACGTGCTAGGCAGAGGGCTCTCCCAATAAAAACTTTGGGCACTGAATCTCTAATAAGCTTCCCTGTAGATATGCCACACACATTGTCACAACTCATTACGGGACGAATTAAGAGCATCCTGTGTGATTCCACTGGGAGATGACTTTGGGAAGCTTGCGCCTGATTTCCTCCAGACTTTGCCCCATGTGACTTTTCCTTTGCTAACTTTTCTTTGTATACTTTTGCTGTAATAAACCACAGCAGTGAGTATGATCATTTGCTGAATCCTGTGAGTCCTCCCAGCAAATCAGACCTGGAGATGATCTTGCAGACCCCAACAGGGAGATCGTATTTAACCTTTGTTATACAAACAGGCTTAAAACAACCGACCCAAATTCAGCAACCATGTTTTTCCTTATCTTAATCAATATACGTCACTTTTCCCACCACCCATACAAAAATGTATATAGTCCACATTAACATCCAAAAGTTAATTTTTAAATTGATAAATCTCCGAAGAGAACATTACAGTGACAAATAGACTATATTCATTTCCAGAGTTACCTAGCTTAGTATTCTAATATGTGGTGGCACCATTGGTCCTGTCTGTCTAGCACATTATTCTCAACCTGTGGACCACACACCTTGGGAAGTCTTGAATTCATAGAGGTACTAAATATTTTCTGTACACAGAAAAACTCATCTAGGTGATAAATAAGATACATCTCATATAACTCTTTTATATAGAGATACAACTATTTTTCAAGTGTACATGGGTGCTTGCCGTTAATAAAACATGGATTTATTTAAAAGTACAGTTGCATTTGTAGTAGTGAAGGTGGCCATATACAATTCTCCAAAATGAAATAAAGCAATTTTTAAAATTTATAATCGCCCAGGAAAACAACAGAAAGTGATACTAGTACTTCAGAAATGGTGAGAACATTTAAAAGAAAATAGATAGGATTTTATCTGAAAAGAAACTAAATCAGAGGAAAACTGCTGCAGAAAAATACCATTTTGAAGGGAGATGCTGTTCCAGGGAAGTTTAAACTCAAAAGTACTAGAAGAGAGAGTGAAGCCTGGTCATTTAGAGAGCGGTTATTATGGGAGCAGCACTTAGGGCAGCCAGACTGGCCCCTTCCTTCTCCTAAGACAGACAGAAATGAAGCCATGAGTGTAAGGCTTTGTCCAGAGTATCCAGTGGGGACCTTGGGTGATACTGACCACCAAGAAGAATGGGAACCTAAATACCCAGGAAAACACGCTACCAGCCAATCCCTCCCTACTGAGTACTTCCCACCCCTCCTTCCTAAGCACACAGGCAGGCCAAGGGAAACACAATAGGCATGTATTTCTGGTTATGAGGATACAGCAGAAATTCACCGAGTCTGTACGGAAACCCAACACTATGAAAGAGAGGAATCAAACTCTACAAACTGATGAGCTATGAATTAAACGACACTCAAAACAAGTTTTCAAATAGGAATAAAGTATCCCTTTAAAATTAAATAACTTGAAAATTAAAATTTGACCATCAAAATAAAAATCTCAAAAATAATGTGCTAAAATATTTTCTCTCTGGCCATAGTGTATAATAGCATAATATATAAAAGCAAAACCAAAACAGAACAAAAGTGGGCTTGATCAGTAAAATTAAAGCTGTCTTTAAAGTGGCAATAAAATATACAAATCTCCAGCTGCAATGAATAAATAAGAGAAAAGGCAAAATAAATAATATTTAAAATGACAAATATACCTAGTAAATTTATGGGAAAGACTTTTAAAACTGTAAGAGAACACTAATCACTTTATTCAATAAATTTTAAAATCTAGATAAAATAATTTCTAGAAAAATTACCTAAATGTACTTTGAGTACCAAAATGTACTTAAGCATTTGTTTGTCTTGTTCTTTTGTTGTTTTTGGTTTATATACCACATATCAGTGAAATCACATGGTTCTCTGCTTTTTCTGTCTGACTTATTTCGCTCAGCATTACTCTCTCAAGATCCATCCATGTTGTCACAAATGTTCCTATATCATCTTACTAACAATTGTCACCCCAATAAATTTAATAAAATAAAATAAAATAAAAATAAAATAAAAAAATGTACTTAAGCAGAGATAGAAATTCCGAATGAACAAATTGTGGATGAAATTGAAATAATAGTCAACAATTACCTCCCAAATAGGTACCGCCCCATATGGAGATGGGGGCCAGTTACACCAAGATCCTGAAAAAACAAAAAATACCTAATTATACCAAATATTCCACCCCCATTCATTTCATAAGGTTTGGCATAACCATGATACCAAAACTGAATAAATATAATGCCCCCCCAAATTCTACAAGCCAATCTCATTTAAGTTCTTAAATGCAAAATTTTTAAAGAATACATTAGTATATCAAATGCATCAGTGTATTAGATTAATACATTATCACCAAGAAGAATGTTTCCCCAAAAAATGTAGGAAAAATTTGATATTAGAAAATCTGTAATTATAAATCACATTAATAAAGTAAGTGAATAAAGATATAAGATTATCTCAATTGAGGGTGGAAAAGCATTTGGACAAATGTAACATTCTGTTATTTGAGATATATAATTGACATAAATATTATGTTAGTTTTAGGTGTGCAAAACAATGAATATATATATATGAAACGATCACCACAATAAGTCTTGTTAACATCCATCACCACACTTAGTTACAATTTTTCTTCTTGTGATGAGAACTTTTAAGATCTACTCTCTTAGCAACTGTTAAATATACAATATTATTAACTATAGGCATCATGTTGTACATTACATCCCCAGGATTTATTAATTTTATAACTGAAAGTTTGTGCCTTTTGAACTGAAATATATATCAGAAGAAAATAGTTAAATGAAGCACAGACAGAAAAATGGAAATTACAGAACAAAGGGTAGGAGACATAGGAGACACAATTAGAAAGACTAAAATAGGTTTAAATGGAGTCCTAGAAGGAGAGTAAAGAGAAACTAGATCAGAAGCAATATTTTGAACAAATAAAATGGCTTTAAAATCTCCAAAACTAATGAAAGAAATCAATCCATAAATTTAAGACCCAGTGACCCTTTTCCAAAATAAATAAAAATAAATATATGTTCAGACATATCATAGTGAAACTGCAGAAAACCAAAGACAGAGAGAAAAGTTTAAAAATAGGTAAAGGTGGGAGTGGAAACAGATTACTTCTAACAACAGTTCGACTTATAGTTGACTTTGCAACAGGAATAATGGAAAACAGAAGAATGGTATTTTCAGGGTACTTGAAGAAAATAACTGCCAATCTAGAATTCTAAACCCAGTGAAAATACCTTTCAAGAACAAAATTGAAATAAAGACATTTTCAGAATAGCAGAAACTTCACCACTAACCAATTTGCCTTCAAACTTCACCACTAACCAATTTGCACTAAAGAAAATACTGAAGGAAAAATTATCCCCAGTGCAACACCAGAAATGAAGAATGAAAAGAGAAAAAAAAAAAGGAAATTTGGAGATAAATCAAAATGAACATCAATTATATAGAACACTAATAATATTGCCTTGTGAGATTTTAAATATGCATAAAGTTAAAATACACAAAATACCACATGAGTCAAGACAGCAATAAATGGAGTAAAGCTGTCCTAAGGTCCTTACCTAGGACAGGAGAAAAATAAAATTACCAGTCAAAATGAGACTTTGATAAGTCAGTGAAGCACATTGCAATCTAGAGAGATCATTAAAGACTAAGAGAGTCATATATAACTTCCAACCAACAGAAGAATAGAGGTGAAATAATATATGTATGAATACATTTAAGAAAATTCTGAAAAATAAAATGAGGGGAAATTTGTACAGATGAAGGTGAGAAAAAATATTAATGCTATATTTATTTAAATGATGTAGTGAAGCACAGGAATAGTGCTATGGTCACAAATATTTAGACCATTAATGTTGAAACGCTAATTCCCAGTGTGATGGTATTTGGAAATGGTGCCTTTGAGAAGCAATTAGGTCATGAAGGTGGAGTCATCATGATGGGATTAGTGTCCTTATAAGAAGACACAGAAGAGAACTTGCTTCCTCTCTCTCTGCTCTCTGCCAAGTGAAGACACAGGAAGAAGACAGCCAATCTGTGAGCCAGGAAGAGGGCCCTCATCAGAACCCAACCATGGTGGCTTCCTAATCTCAAACTTTTTAGCCTCCAGAGGTGTGAGAAATGAATTTCTATTTTTAAGCTACTCCCTCTACGGTATTCTGTTCTAGCATCACAAACGGAGTGAAACAGATAGATGAACACATACTCGAAGATTGCACACAAGAAATAGATCTGCACACAGTTTTGTGTATATATGGCAATTTTATCTATAATGACAACAATGATAAAAGAAGTAGGAATTGTTCAAAGTGCTCTACTTTAAATAATTTAATACATGCATTTATAGTGAGTGATAAAATATTCTTTGCTATAAATACAGCATTTTGAATCCCTAGGACAGAAGGGACTATTCAAAAAATAGTTTAAATGAGGTTCTAGTTAAGATGGCAGAGTAGGAAAACACTGTGCTCACCTCCTCCCATGACCACATCAAAATTACAACTGAATTATGGAACAATCAACCTGTTCGAGAACCATCTGAAGACTAGCTGAACAGAAGTCCTACAATAAGGATATAAAGAAGAAGCCAGCTCGAGACTGGTAGGTGGGGCAGAGACATGAAATGGGCTGGCCCCACACCCACGCGTGGTAGTTGAGAATCGGGAGCCATATCTCAGCTTCAGAGGTCTCCCCCATCTGAGGAGTGAGGGACCCCAGCCCCACACTGGGCTCCCTAGCCCAGGGCACCAGTGTGGGGAAGAGGAGCCCCCACAACATCTTGTTGTGAAAATCATTGAGGATTCCAGGTCAAATGGAAAGCTACTGGAAAATCAGGTATCTTCTTAAAGAGTCCATACATGGACTCATTCACTCACAGGCACTCACCTTGGGCTCCAGCAGAGGAACAATGGCTAGCGTGTGCCAGAGACCTACAGGGAGAGACTGAACTGTGTGGCTGCAGGGTGAGGAATGGAGGGACAGCCTCCATTGTCCCTGTGTTGAGCCTGTCTCACACACAACCAGCAGGCAGGTGCCAACTTTCCTGTGTTGAGCCTTCTCCGCACGTGGCCAAATCTGAATCTTCATCAGCCTGGTCAACTCCACTCCTTCCACTCTGATGGTTCCCTGAGACTCTGCCACACCCACCTCATGCTCTGCCCAGGGCCCTTTCAGCAACTGAGTTTTATGGGCAGGTGGCAGGTGGCAGCTGATCTTGGGGTACGCTGGGCCTTTTGCTGAGCTGCCCCAGGCCCAGTACTGGTGGCAATCACTCTCGGTTCACAGTGTGGCCTCTCCCACATGCCTCCAGGTCCAGCACAGGCAGCTACCGACACAAATCACTTTGTAGCTCTTACCAGGTAGTCCTGGGCTGGTCACAGTCAGCACTGACCTTAGACTACACAGGAGGCCCTCCCAAGAAGCCCCAGAACCAACACACCCAGTAGTCAGCTTCTGACCACAACAGAGCACTACCCAATTAGCGCACAAGTGGCATGCCCAAAGGGTGGTCTCAGCAGGCACCAGAGCCTGCTGGGGTGAGTCCCGCACCACAGAACCAGCCCAGGCACAGCAGCTTGTACACTGTGGTCATGGCCAATCCCCACAGCCAGTGAGCCCACTGATGTGCCAACAGCAACCAAGTCTCTACTACAACAGGAGGGTACATACAACCCACACAAGGGACATTTCTGGAGCATCTGACTCAGGTGATGAGGGACACTGCTCTTTTGGGCCCCATAGGACACCTACTACATAAGGCCACTCTGCCAAGACTGGGAGACATAGCAGATCTGCCTCATACATAGCAACAAACACAGAGAGGCAGCCAAAATGAGGAGACAAGCAAACATGTCCCAAATGAAAGAACAGGAGAAAACTCCAGAAAAAGAACTAAATGAAATGGAGGTAAGCAATCAATCTACCAGACACAGAGCTCAAAATGCTGGTTGTAAGGACGCTCAAGGAACTTAGGGGAAGAGAAGATGAACTCAGTGAGAACTTTAACAAAGAGATAGAAAACATAAAAATGGAGATAGAAAACATAAAAAAGAACCAGCAAAGGCATCCATAAACAAAACGAAAAGACAACCTACTGAATGAAAGAAGATATTTGCCAATGATACAACTGATAAGGGGTTAATATCCAAAATTTATAAAGGACTCATACAATTTAATACTCCCCAAAAAAAACCCAATGTAATTTAAAAATGGGCAGAAGAACTGAATAGATATTTGTCCAAACAGGACATACAGATGGCAAATGGACATATGAAAAGATGCTCAATGTCACTAATCATCAGAGAAATGCAGATTAAAACCATAAAGAGATACCAACTCACACCTGTCAGAATGACTATCATCGATAAATCAACACGTGGTGACAAGGATGTGGAGAAAGGCAACTCTCATACACTGTTGGTGCCAATGCAAATTGGTACAGCTACCATGAAAAACAGCATGGAGGTGCCGCAAAAAATTAAAAATAGAACTATCTTATGAACAAGCAATTCCACTTGTGGGTATTTATCTGAAAAAATCCAAAACACTAATTTAAAAAAATATATGCAGGTGACCAGTTAGCTCAGTTGGTTAGAACGTGGTGCTGATAACACCAAGGTTGCTGGTTCATTCCCTGCATGGGCCACTGTGAGCTGCGCCCTTCTTATAAATAAATAAATAAATAAATAAATAAATAAATAAATAAATAAAATGGCTAATTAAAAAAAAAACAAATAAAGAAATGAAAAGAGATATGCACCCCCATGTTCATTGCAACATTATTGACAATAGCCAAGATATGAAAGCACCCTAAGTTTCCCATCAATAAAAGATTGGATAAAGAAGAGGTGGTATATGTGTACAATGAAATATTACTCAATCATAAAAAAGAATGAAATCTTACCATTTGCGACAACATGGATAGACCTAAAGGGAGCAATGCTAAGTGAAATAAGTCAGACAGAGAAAGACAAATACCATATGATTTCGCTTATACGTGGGATCCAGAAAACAAAATCAATGAACAAACAAAACAAACAGATCCATAGATAGAGAACCAACTGATGGTTGCCAGATGGGAGAAGGATTGGAGGGCTGGGTGAGAAAGGCGAAGGGATTAAGAAGTACAAATTGGCAGTTACAAAATAGTCATGAAGATGTAAAGTACAACATAGAAAATATAGTCAATAATATGGTAATAACAATGTATAGTGCCAGGTGGGTACTAGACTTCTCAGGGGGATCACTTCTCAAATTATACAAATGTCTAACCACTATGCTGTGCACCTGAAATTAATATAAAATAATATTGACTATCAACTATAATTCAAATATAAAAAAATAAATTAGATGCATAACTTGTACCATACCAAAAACAAATCCCAGTTACATTAAAAAGCTAAATGTAAAAAAATAAAAATAAATAATTAAGAAAGAAAGAAACTATAAACGAGCTGGAATAAAACTATAAAGTAATTCTTATAATTGGGTGTTGAAAAGATTTTCCTAAAACAAAGCACAAAACCCAGAAGCCACATAATAAAAGATTAACATATTTAATATCATAAAATTTTAAAACACTTTGTTGAAAAATGACACCTTAAATACAAAGTTAAATTACAAGCAGCAAATTAGGAAACATTACATGAACACATTTAACACACAAAGAATTTATAGCCAGTATACATCAAGATCTCATACAAATCAATAAAAAAAAAGACACACAACACAATAAAAATGGGACAAATTACATGAATAGGCAATTCACAGAAGAAAAATACAAATGCCAATAATTGTATGAGAAAATGCACAGCTTCCACTAATCACCAGGGAAACAGAAAGTAAAACAATAATGAGATATGATTTCACACTCATTATATTGCCAAAAATTAAAAAGATTGATTACCAAGACTATGGGGAATCAGGTGCGTTCAGATACCTGCTGGAAGCAGTGTGAACTTGCGAAGTCATTTGGAAGCCATCGGGCATCATCAACCAGTGTTTAAATGTATATTCCCTTTACCCCCACAATTTTGCTTCTGGAAACCCAAGCTTGAAGAAATACTGACGCGTGGGCACAAAGATAGAATACATTCAACAACAGTTGTAGTCTGGTGGATTATAGCAAAACTGCAGGGGGCTGGGGAATTCATACATATACCTCAATAGGAGAGAAGCTAGATAAATTATGGGACAATGAACTGTCCTGCACACACTAAAATAATGTAGTAGACGTTCACGTCCAGACACGGAAGAACGTCCAAGACATATCATCAAGTAAAAATCACACTGAAAACCCTGACTTTGGCCTGTACTACAGGGCTACAATAATCAAAACAGCGTGGTATTGGCAGAAAAACAGACACACAGACCAATGGAATAGAATTGAGAACCCAGAAATAAAACCACATAAATATGGACAGATAATTTTTGACAAAGAAGCTGAAAACATACAATGGAGAAAGACAACCTCTTCAATAAATGGTGCTGGGAGAATTGGATAGCCACGTGCAAAAGAATGAAACTGGACTGCTATCTGTCACCATGTACCAAATTAATTCAAAGTGGATCAAAGATTTAAGCATAAGACCTGACACAATAAACTGCATAGAAGAAAACATAGGTACTAAACTTGTGGACCTTGGGTTCAAAGAGCATTTTATGAATTTGACTCCAAAGGCAATGGAAGTAAAAGCTAAAATAAATGAATGGGACTATATGAAACTTAGAAGCTTCTGCACAGCAAAAGAAACCATCGACAAAATAAAGAGGCCACCAATTGAATGGGAGAAGATTTTTGCAAATAGTGCCTCCGATAAGGGGCTAGTATCCAGAATATACAAGGAACTCATGCAACTCAACAACAAAAAAACAAACAACCCAATTGAAAAGTGGGCAGAGGACTTGAAGAGACATTTCTCCAAAGAGGACATACAAATGGCAAATAGATATACGAAAAAATGCTCAACCTCACTAATCATCAGAGAAATGCAAATCAAAACCACAATGAGATATCACCTCACCCCAGTCAGAATGGCTATCATCAACAAGACAAATAGTAACAAGTGTTGGAGAGGCTGTGGAGAAAAAGGAACCCTCATACACTGTTGGTGGGAATGCAGACTGGTGCAGCCATTATGGAAGGCAGTGTGGAGGTTCCTCAAAAAATTATGAATAGAATTACCATATGACCCAGCAATCCCTTTCCTGGGTATCTACCCAAAAAATCTGAAAACATTTATACATAAAGACACGTGTGCTCCAATGTTCACTGCAGCTTTGTTTACGGTGGCCAAGACATGGAAACAACCAAAATGTCCTTCGATAGATGAATGGATAAAGTTGTGGTATATATACACAATGGAATACTATTCAGTGGTAAGAAAAGATGATATAGGAACATTTGTGACAACATGGATGGATCTTGAGAGTGTAATGCTGAGCGAAATAAGTCAGACAGAAAAAGCAGAGAACCATGTGATTTCACTGATATGTGGTATATAAACCAAGAACAACAAAAGAACAAGACAAACAAATGAGAAACAGAAAGTCATAGACACAGACAATGGTTTAGTGGTTACCAGAGGGTAAGGGGGGTGGGGGGTGGGAGATGAGGGTAAAGGAGATCAAATATATTGTGATGGAAGGAGAACTGACTCTGGGTGATGAACACACAATGGGATTTATAGATGATGTATTACAGAATTGTACACCTGAAATCTATGTAATTTTACTAACAATTATCACCCCAATAAATTAAAAAAAAATCACACTGAAAAATAATTTGTATAATATGATACCACTTGTGTTTATACACACACACACTCACTCACACACACACAAACACGAAGGACACTTTAAGAATGAACATCAAGATGTTGACACTGTTGACGTAGGGGAGGGAAAATAAACACTAAACAAAGGAAGGATGACTTTCATGTGTGAAAGAAATGTTTTGCCCCAAACCAAGATTGAAGCAAACTGTGTATTCAGCCTCTTGCGGTCATGCTGGAGACGTTTTCTGAGATTTGAGGGAAGGCGAGGCCGTGCACCCCTGAGAGCTGACACCCCAGGGTGAACAGGCTCCTTGTCAGGGATGAAGCCCTGCTGCTTGGAACATCCGATTAATAGCCCCAGATCCATTTGTTATCCTCTACTTCTCAGGCATAGGACTTGATACTTGTGATTAACGAGTCATGTCTGACGGTGGTTCCACAATATCCGTGCCACGTGTCCCTGCTCTTCTAAGGAGCAAATTTAACCCGCTACTGAGAGGGATGTGATTTCTTTATGACCAATGTTGGGTCAAACATCAAGCTGACCAGCTAGGTGGCATAGATGAGATAAAGAGGTCTGTGTCCAGCCCAGATGGTAAGTCCCAGGATGTTTGAACTGGTTCACTCTTTGCTATCTGCACATGATACTTCATTAATAAGCACTAAGCTTTAACTTGGGTCTGGAAATTTTTTAACTTACTGTGGTTTGCTCTGTACTGTTTTAATCTTAGAAAAGTGAGAACATATTAACATAATACCCATGACATATATAATTATATAAATGTCCCTGAAGTATAGTTTCTTATTAGATATCTTCTTAACCAATGGATAGTAAACAATTCATCTTAAAGTTCAGAACACATTTTGATGTTCAAAATAGGCTTTTGCATTCAGGAAGGTATTCTGGACTGGTTCACGTGTTTTCCACTGCTCTTCTAACGAATGAGAGGGAGTGAGGTGGAAAGAGGATGGTGTGGAAATAAGTGAATTTTCAGTTGTGGAGCATAAACCCCAAAAAAGGAAGGGCCATCACCAAAGCCAAGTTCACCCTGAAAACATAGACACCACACTGCCTTGGGTCCCTGCCACCACCCTGACTCCACTGGTGAGCAAATCATGTCTCCTTTCTGGGGCCCCCAGCACCCAGGACTCCCATCCTGGGCTGTGCTCACCTGCCAAATCCCCAGCCAAGTCGAAGCCAATTATTTCACTTCTGTCCACCAACACCAGGGCAGCAACATGTTGCCAGAGAAGAAAAATCATTCTGAATGAACTGATTCCTTGCACTTTAAATCCGACAAAATTCCAATGGGGAGAGGGTGGGGAAAGGGGCAGCCCGGAGAAAATTGTTCTCTACATTTTCTCCCCTTTAACCTCCTTCCACCCCCATTTCAGCCCATGAGGGCACCTCACTCCTCAAGGAGGAATGAAAGAAAACCATCAGCAGAAACTTTCTCCTCTTCCTTATGCCAGACCTACTGGGACCCTCACTCCTGTCTCAATGAAGACATGCCCAGCTCCTCTCAGAGGCCAGCGTGACCTGGACTCCATTTTCCCTTACTTTCCCCGGGAATTTGCTCCTCTCCTGCATTTTACAAATTAAGCTCATTTTACCCTTCTGCTTAAAAGCTTCTGTGAAGACCCTTGTTCTTAGAAAAGCATCCCAAGTCCTTACTATGGCCGGCTAGAGAGTGTGGTCTTGGCCCACTCTGAGACCCCCTGCAGCTGAGGCAGACAGTTCTCACTCTGCAAGGACCTGGGTCTCTGTGCTTCTCGGCCTAAGGGCTTCTCTGCCCAGAGAACATGTCCAGTGCCCCCAGGAATGATCCAGGAGCGTGGAGAAGTTAGCACCCTTGGAGACAGCCCTGAACCAGCGGGTGTTGGGTGGGAACATCTAAATCCCCAGCTCCTACATCTAAGTGGGACACCACTGTCGCTCAGAGGGTCCCCACTGGATTGACTCCCAGGTGCCGACAGTGGCATCCCGTCACTAACACACATTGTTGGCTTCTCTCCCTTCCCTGTCTCAGTTTCCCTGCCTCCTAAGTTTGCTTCTTGAAGTCACCTCCCATGTAAACTACCAGCACCCACGTCCCTGTCATAGCGCCAAACCAGGACGCTCTCCTCCTAATCAGAAAAGATCTGTGTTTTCTTGTCTATTTTCTGTCTCTGCCCACCAGACTGCAGAACAGGCCGGCGTCCTTGTCTGACTTGTTCATCACTGTGTCGTCAGTGCCTGCACATCTTCAGTGCTAAAAACATAGTGAGTGGATGAATGAACCAGCTGAGTGTATGCTCACACACACTCCAGCACACTGCCTCTGGACACCCATCTGCACACATACATGGACAAGCATTCCCCAAGTTCTGCAGAACCAGCCACCCATCATTCTTTACCTAAATAGGTAACACCAAGCTCCAGGACACCAATTCTTGCTTTTCATCTACTAAGTGTTAACCATTTCCCTGAGGCCTCCCTGTCCAGGGACCATGTTTTCCACTAGATAAACTCAAACCTTACAGAGGAAATGAACAAACGTTACTTGTGATTAATACTAGAACACACCTCCATCCCCTAGTCCTTATTTCCTGAGTGTGGGGTATTTTAAAGTCTCTTCTCTCAAGGGACTTCAATCTGTTTCCCCAAAAGTCTTGATCTTCTTCTGAAATGCTCAGTTCAAGGCTGTCTGGTGTTCTTGAATTATCGCTGTGTCCTAGACTCTAGTTTTACTCTGCTTGTATTCTTCATGTAAATTTTGTCTTACTGAACAAAACTCAATCTTAGGCCAACTCAGTACCTCACTTTGCTCTCAGCACTAGGGAGTCAAGCTCACAGCACCCAAACAGTGCCTGATACACAATAGATGCTCAATAAATACTCATTGAAAAAATACACTCCTCATAGTAAAAATGCTTCTGGTCGATATATTACTTTTAGCAATTAAATTTTTATATGCCTACCAGAAGGTAAGGGGGGTAGGGGGTGGGAGATGAGGGTAAGGGGGATCAAATATATGGTGATGGAAGGAGAACTGACTCTGGGTGGTGAACACACAATGGGATTTATAGATGATGTAATACAGAATTGTACACCTGAAATCTATGTAATTTTACTAACAATTATCACCCCCAATAAATTTAAAAAATAAAACAATTAAAAAAATATTTTTTATATGCCTAGGCATGGTTTTCTTCTTATTTATTCTGTGTTGGATTTACTCATATAAATAAATCTGTAAATATATGTCCTTACAACAAATTTTGGAAGTTTGGGGCCATTGCTTCTTCAAGTAGTTTTTCTTCCATTTTCTCCCTCTTCCACTTGTGGGGCTCTAATTTTTCCTATGTTAAAAATTTTGATTTTGCCTCCATCAGTCCCTGAAGCTCTAGTACTTTTTTCCAATCTTTTTTTCCTCCATTCTTCAGATTTAGTCGTTTCTGTTGATCTATAAACTTATTCTTCTGTTACCTCTATTGTATTGTCAAGTCCACACAGTGAATTTTTTATTCTAGATATTTATTTTCTGGTTCTAGAATTTACATTTGGTTCTTCTCCTATAGCTTCTATATCTCTGTTGAGATTTCCCTTCTTTTTATTCATTATAAGCATCATGCCAGTCCCTTCTTTCAAGTTTCCCATGTTTGTAATACTGGGGGTGCCAAAAAAATGTATACATAACTTGTATTCATCTTTTGTTATTGGTATATATTGAGCAATACAATTTTAATACAGTTTTTCCTTTCTTAAAAATGCCATTTTTTTGGCATCCTCTGTAATTGCTGTAATGACTTTGTTTGATAATTCCAATATCTAGGTCATCTCAAAGTTGTCCTCCATTAATTGTCTTTTCTCTTGAGAATTGGTCCCACTTTCCAGGTTCTTAGTATGTCAAAGAATTTTGCATTGCATCTAAATGTGGTGGATTATGTTGTGGAGACTCTGGACTCCTCATATTACTCTGAAGAGTGTTAATGCCTTTGTTCAACAGACATCTAACATGGTTAGACTCACACGACAAACACTGTCCCATTTGCAGTGGACAGCAGACGAAATTTAATTTCAGTTCTTTCGGCCTTAGCTGTAAGCTGCTTTGAGTCTGAACCATGCATGCTTGGATCTGGGGTCAGCCAGAGACTTGGGCAGAGTTTATCTACAGAATTTGGGGGTCCCCTCTCTGATTTTCTCCCTTCCAGAATTCCCCCCTCACTTTCCAGCAGTTGTCCTGCAGCTCTGTCCTCCATCCAGCTCCTCAGGCTGGACAGATGGCGGTTTCTCTCAGACTTCTCATTACACTCTGCTATATCATGGCTTCAGTTTCCCTCAGATTAAAAGTCATAAAAATGGGAAACTTATCTCATGCCAGTCCCTTCTTTCAAGTTTCAAATACCCTACAAAACCTGCCTGCTTTTATTCATTCCTCAGAGCCTTCAGGGTTTTTATATTTTATCTAGAGTTTGTGGTTATTATCTGAAGGAGCATCAGTCTGTTAGGCATTTACTCCACCATACTATGTGTTTCCCCGAAAATAAGACCTAACAGGACAATCAGCTCTAATGCGTCTTTTAGAGCAAAAATTAATATAAGACCTGGTCTTATTTTACTATAATATAAGACTGGGTCTTTAATATAGTATAATATAACATAACGTAACATAATATAATATTGGGTCTTACATTAATTTTTGCTCCAAAAGACACATTAGGGCTAATTGTCCGGCTAGGTCTTATTTTTGGGAAAACACAGTAGAAGAGAAACACAAACATAATTGACAAATTGGCTTTAGAGTAATATTCAACACATCAGTTTGTCTATATTTGTAGTGCAGACTCAAATGCCAGAAAACAAAGATTAAAAACAAACAAACAAACAACAACAAAAAACGAATTGGTAACCAAAAAATAAAGGCAGATGGATAGAGGAAAGGTATACTGAGAAACTTCCTGCTGAGGAAAGCTTCAGCAATGGAAAGAAATTCTGGAATTTCCTTGCAGCCAAGGAAACAAGCGTAACTATGTGGATTTCCTATGTTTCAGAGGCCAGTAATGGAAAATTACAAGGTCAGCGAGGAATGTGCTTTCCTGGTCCTGAACTCAATGGAGTAACATGGCTTCTCCTGTCAGTAGTGATGTTCATGTGCACGACGTTACTCCTGGTATTTAAAGATTAAATGAAATAATTCAGGTAAAGACTTTCCCATAGTGCACGTAGAGAGCAATGATGATGATATAATGATATGGTAATGATGATGGTGGTGGTGGTGGTGGTAAGATAAATTCTATATTTATCTTTTCTTTGTAAAGGAGAACCATTGTCAACGACTGACAGATTTTAACCCAATACTCAGTAACTCTTAAATCAGAATGTCAGATGTCACTCACCGAGGATCTCTAGTGTGAAACTATCTCCCAAGAACCAGCCAATTCAGCATCTCGGAGGCAGAACACTACCTGCTTTCTGGCCAGGTTCTGGGCATCAGCCTCCCAGGGCCTCAGACACTTCAATAGGGCAAGCACTCAGGGAAGGCCTGGGGAGCGGCCCTGGGAAGGGCCTCTGGGATCTTCCACTCAATCTCCATGTAAGTGCCGGTGCTTTGTTCTGAGGAATTAATCAGGGAGCCAATGATCTGGAGAAGGCACTTGGGGAAGAAAGGAAGTATGATGCTCGGTAATTAGCCTCATAGGTGCCGGTAACCAGGGCAGGCAGAGCCTGAAAAGCCACACAGCCCTAAGCTCCTGAGCACCTCCCCTGCCCCCACCCAGGGGCCACCAAAGGGGTCCCTGGGCACTCATCTCAGTCTCCTCTGGTTGGGGAGGAGGACACCTGCACAGGTCCGTGACATTCCCTCGCTCATGTGACAGTCAACTGGCTGAGCGAGGGTTAGTCCGTGTTTGAGTTCAACGCTTAATCTGTGACTGCAGTTAGAATTTAGGCTGAGGTCATGGGCCACGGTCAATGTGGTAAGTATTAAGAGTAAATATATGGCAAAAATCAGGGCTCAGCATGCAGATCATTCTGTGACCAGAACAAAGACTCCATTTATGTTTCTTATCAGGGCTTAGCTGAGCTCAGAGTCAGGGAGCTGGGGACCCCTGTTAGAAACTGGCACCTCTAAAGTTCCTTCAGTCGCGGAGGCTGTCAGCACTGTGGGGGAGCTCCGGTGCGCACCCCGAGTGCTGTACCTCTCAGGTGACTGCCACCTAAGGAAACTGCATCAGAACTGCTTCAGGGTGTTCAGTTAAAATGCAAATGTTGCAGCCCCACCCAGTAACCCACTGAAGCCAGGAAGCTGCGTTTCAGTGCATGTCCCCAGGAGATGCTCTTGCATACTGAACTTGGAGACTCTCTGCTTTAAATTCCCCGAGGTTGTTCCTTCCAAGTGCTCATCAAAGCTCTGTTTCTCACAAACCAGGGCATCTACATGCAATCCTGATCCTCTACCCCACTGAGAACTCCGGGTTGTGGCAAGTGCAGCCCTCAAGGCCAGGGAACTGTAGATGAACCGCAGAAGCTGGCTATTTCCTCCTTAGGTGGTAGGGAATGGTGGTGCCTTAGGATCTGACTTGGCTGGCTTGCCCTCGTCACAAGCAGATCCTACATGACAGTAACAGCGACAATGGCAGCAGCTCCCATTTATGGAACCTGAGCTATGTGCCAGGCACATAGGAATGCATGAGCTGTGGGTATTACTCATTTAATCTCCTACAGCAGCCTTTGAGATAGGTATTATCATTGTTCCCATTTCGCAGATGAGGAAATGGAAGCCCACAGAGGCTCAGAAACCTGACCAGGGCCATATGACTAAAGAAAGGCAGTCAGGACTGAGCCCAGATAGTCTGAATCCTGAGAACACCCCCTTACTCATGATGCTCTAGGCCATAGCAAACAGTCCCTGACAGTGTTCCCTAAAAATGTAGCTGCTTATTAAAATACACATTATAATAAGCACTATCTTAAATCACTCCAACTGTTGTTCTCCCTTATTACTTGATCAAACTAAATGTGTCTTTCCTTTGTAATGGAGAACCGGTGCCTTTTCATCTGAATTTCTCAAAGATGTGGGACAAATCAGTCCTTGCACTTTCCGGATGTGGAACGAGATGCCTACGCACCTTCTACCATGTAGCTCCAATGGTGGCCAGCCTTCCCCTGCCTCAGCAACCTGGCTGTCTGCAACATGCCCTTCCAGTGGCAGCACCGGGAAGCCATCCTTGCTCTCCTCACGGGCAGGCCTAGAAGAGTCTCCTTGTCTGACCTGGCATTTTACACCCATCACACACCTCTTGCAGAAACGGCTTCCTAAAGAAATGCTGCTCTTTTTTTCTCTGAATTACTGAAGACATTTGGACATAATTGGGATGTACAGGGGTTTCTCTCAAAATCTAGGCCACCCAAACGGGTAGCTGAAGTCGCCCCTGCAAAGTTCATGCATAGCCAATTGGAATCTGATAGGGGGTTTCTAGAGGAGGTAGGAAATACCATTGTTTTGTTTGTTAAATATACATGTTAAAGTCAAGTTAATATATACACATTCTTAAAAATTCAAGTGACTCAGATGGGCTTATGATGAGAAACTCCCCCCCTTCACCCCCCAGGCACATTGTAGAGACTGAGAAATTCATGTGGGTTAAAACTTTAATGTTTCCGTCCTTTCAGAACACAATGGGGTAGAGACAAGAGCTTTTCTTCGCTCACTTCATCCAGCACCTAATTGTGAAGCGGGGTGCTTACTGCCAAGGTGGGGCAAAGACAGAACACAGATCAATCAAATATGTTTCCACCTTGAAACAGTCTCTCTCTAGGGGGTGGTGAGTTCAACAATGAAATAGGTAATTATGATGCCAGAGAGAATGAAATAACTGGCAACATAACAATACAAGTGAGCATATTAGAAATCTGGGACAGTCCAGCCAGGGGCCCAGGGTGGGAGTTGCGGAGCAGGGAGTGGGGGTGGAGTGGGAGTGGGGTTGTTGACACCTACATTTTAGCTAGACCTGCAAGAATAATAAAGGAAAAAATGAGCAAGCTCGTGCACATGGGAAATTGCTGGATGTTGAGCCTGTGCAGTCCAGACCAGGAAGAGGCAGAAATTTCATGGCCTTTAGCCTGCAAGCCCCGAGAAGCCATACTTCAAGGTACCTCAACTTCCTTATGTGTAGGATGAGGAAAGACTACTACTGCTCAGAACTACATGACGTAATACATGTGGGGCACTTAGCACAGTGGCTGGAAAATAGTAAGCTCCAAAGATCCTAGCTAATAATGACACCTCCCACCCCAGGCATCCCACCCACCCCAGATACTCTCAACTGCACTCTCTTTTCCCTCCAAGTTCAAGGCATGGGATTGTCCCACCAAGAGCCTCATCTGCATTAAATGAGATGCTGGTGCCTGGAAGGAGCTGGCATTTGAGAACAGCCAGAGCCTATCCTCCAGGAGGGCTGTTCTGAGGTGTGTCCTGCTCAGGACCCCCACCTGCAGGACACCTGCCTCCCAGTTTGGGGCTTCCAAAACCAGGCTGCACAGGTGTTCACTAGTCCTGTTAGGACCGCTGATATGGCACCTGCACATGTGAACACTCACTCTGCTGTAGCTTGATGGAGGCTGGTTGGAAGGGTTTTGTATCCACGGGTTTGCAGCCTTTCACTGATGTTTTTTTATCAGGATTGCAGGGTTGGCCTCAAACGAGAGCCCCAGGTATGTGTGTCTGTGAGTCAAGGTTGCCCTGTGCTGCCCCAGCATGGCACAAGCAGGGAGAGATTGAATCTAGGGCTGGCAAGTCCCTAAAGGTGACCTAGTCAGATCAGTGCTGCTGTGACTGACTCACGGCTTCAAGATCCCTCCTAGGAGCGTGTCTAACATCGTTAGCATGCCTCCAGCAACAGGGTTCAGACCACCACTCCACGCACTTCATTCCGTAGCTGAACAGCTCAGATAAAGACAAATCCTTTGTGTTGAGCTGAAATCTATCCTTCTTGGGAAGGGTTAATGAGACAATAACTAGGCCCTCCGTGTTGAGCATCCCCCTTCCCCCACTCTGCCTAGGAGCAGTAATTCCATTTTCAAATGGTCAGCCCTGGGGAATGAACTTTAAAAGGCTTAAAGCAAGGTAGGTTAATTAAAATCTTTGATCAAAGCCCCATAAACAGCATAAAACTTCTCTCTCTTAATTATCCTGGATGGTCTCACAAGCATTAAAGTAAAAGGGGAGACTATAAAGAGGCTGGGATGTGGGGAGGGAGGAGAATACCCAGAAAGTAACGGCCACCAGGATGGAGCCGCCATATTGAGGCATGCATCAGCTCACTGTGCCAGGGGATACTAGAGAAGCAGAGAAACCTATCCTTGCTTACGTAACAGTTACTCACCCAGCACTCTGTGTCGGTTGCTCCACTAGTTTCTGGGAGTGGAACACAAGAAGAAAGACCCAGACCCTGCAACTGAGGAAGCACCAGGGTCTCATGGGCAGACTAAGAGTGGATATTTGCAATATGGTATAACAAGCACCACTGAGTACAGTGGGCAGGATGGGAGTCATAGGAGCTCCTAACCCAGGCTGAGAAGGTCAACCTTGAGCTGGTGACCTTCCCAAGATGGTGACCTTGAGCTTGAACAAGGAGAATGTGGTAGAGACAGTCAGAAGAAAGTCAAGAGCAAGTTCCAGGCTGAGCGAAGAGGTCTGGCGGTGAGAACCTGCCAGGTCTGGTCAAGTTGAAGTGGGCAGTGGTGAGAGATGAGCCAGGGGGCTTAGCATGGTTATGAGGAGCCAATCACGAAGCACTCCGGGTGAAGGACAGTTTCTGAGGACAGCGGGAAATCATCATTGGGGGAAAGTCTTGCTATTTGGTGGGAGAATGGGCTGGAAGGGGGCGAGCCAGGAGGCAGGCAGTCCAGGTTGTTGATGTTGCCCAGGTGAGAAAAGGTGCTGCCCAACTCAGGCAATAGGTGACGAGGAGAAGCGGGTGGACTCAAGAGATATTTGGGACAAGACAGAAGAGTGACTGCCAGGCTTGGGGATTAGGTGTCTGGGTGGGTGGTGATGACACGCACTGAACCGGTGAACATAGGGGAAGATCAGGGTGAAGGTTGGGAGAAGTTACAAGCTTAATTTTGGACTCTGAGTAAGATGGGCCAGTGATCTCATCACATCCCCACCTCCCCATCCACCCACCCCCAGCTGAACCCTCAATGACTTCCCATGTGTTTTAGGATAAAGTCCAATGTGCTCAGCAGGGCTTCAAGGAACGCCGTGCTCAGCCCGGCCCAGGGCTCTGCCCGAAGCCCCAGCCTGTGCATTGTCTTCCTGGCCGACTGCTTTCCAGCCACAAGGACTTCTGTCTGATCTGCAAGTGTCCCAGGCTCCTTCCTACCTCAGGGCCCTTGCACATTCTGTTCCCGATGTCTGGAATGCTGCTTTTCTCATCCTTTCCCCTCACTCATTCTCCAAGTCTCACTTTCATCATCTCTTTCATGAGGAACCCTTCCCTGCCCCCACCCAAACACAGACTAGATCGCTGGTTAAGTGCACAGGCCTTGTAGCCCCACTCTACCCCACGCCCAGATTCTGGCTCAGCAGCTCATGGCAAGCCCAAACACCTGCATTTTCAGAAAACATGCCAGGTGGTTTTAAAACATGTATTCCATGCCCTCTGGCAACCACTAAACTATTATCTGTGTCTATGAGTTTCTGTTTCTCATTTGTTTGTCTTGTTCTTTTGTTGTTTTTGGTTTATATACCACATATCAGTGAAATCACATGGTTCTCTGCTTTTTTTGTCTGACTTATTTTGCTCAGCATTTGGGAGATGAGGGTAAGGGGGATCGAATATATGGTGATGGAAGGAGAACTGACTCTGGGTGATGAACACACAATGGGATTTATAGATGATGTAATACAGAATTGTACACCTGAAACCTATGTAATTTTACTAACAATTGTCACCCCAATAAATTTAATAAAATAAAATTTAAAAAAAAAACACACACAAAAAAAAACATGTATTCCATGGACGAAGATTGGAGAAGCCTTTCACAGCAACGTGCTGTCTCACCCAGCAGTAAATCTCAACCATTAAGTAACGGGTGGTAGCATTGGTGGGCGGCTCTGGGGGCCTTAACTGCACCCTCCACTCTCCATATTTTCTGTGCCACTATTAACATACATGCCAATTATTAACAACATTATGTGTTGATTGTAATAATGATTTTTGATGTGAAAAATTCATGCTTTTGTAATCTTATGTAAAATGTAAATAAGAGCATCCTTTAAAAACTGTTTTTATTGATCTTTATTAATATATAATCCAAGCAAAATAATGTACTTTCTAAGGAATTGAAATTTAAAGGGAATATCCTGTCCCTCACCCCTTCCAACCAGGTCATTCCCCTTAAGCTTCCTGTGTACAGAAATTTTGACATGATGTTGAAATATACCTGAGCCCTGTGCTCTGGGAAAACAGGATAGTTAAGAACCCTACCCCCACCCCACCCCCACGTTCAGGGAAACAAATGGCTTATGGCAAACACCCACCCTTTTCCCGTGACTTAGATAAGACTTGCAGATGACTGCCCTTGTTTACTTATGACAAGGTCAGTCAGACCCTCCAAATTTCCATCCTTTGTCTCATAAATGATTAGCTGAAGTATTTGTCTTCCTGAAACTATTAGACACAGAGATAACTGCTTCCTGTTCAACTGCCCAACTGAGACTCCCCCTGATTACAAAAAAAATCCTAATTGTTACTATTCCTCACCCATAACTTGGCTACTCCTCCCTATAAAAATCCAAGGCAAAAACCATCCTAGTGACACCTTCTGATCTTCAGATCAGGGAGCTCTTCTTATTGCATAAATAAAATCAATCTCTTTACATGGTTGCTTTTGTCTTTGACAGGTACCAAGACTGTTAGTATCTATATTTTGGGTAGTTGACTGACTGCCAAAGTCAGAACAAGTATTGGGGTCAAGGTTACAATATGGCTTCCAATTGGACCACTGGTTATTACCCAGGGGTTTTGTGTCCAAGGGCCAGGGCCCTATGGGAGCCCTTCTCTGAGCAAGGAGGTTGAGGGGGATGTGGTACCACAGGGAATCATGGGAGGAAAGGGGTCACCAGAACCAGAAAGGGAGGGGCCAAGGGCTTGGAACCTCAAGACAGGTCCATCTCTCAGCATCCTGCAGCCTGTGCGAGAGCTGTGTGGCCACTCTCTTTGGCAGCCACAGATCAAGGGGAAATCAAAACTTTCTGAGTCACCTCTTTACTGCCTCAAATCCTGTTTTGCTTCTGAACGTAGAAGACTACAGTGTTAAAAGATAAACCAAGGCATATTTAAATTTGTAAGAGTTTATTTAAGCAAAAATCTATTCAAATTAGCCAGTACCAAACGAGAAATGGTTAGGAGCGCTCCAGTGACTGGAGTTAGGGGAAATTTTTATAGAGAAAATATGGACGCGAAGCAAGGGAATCACTTGATTGGCTATAGCTTAAGTAGTTGCATTATTTGGAAGAGCCCAGTTGGTTATTTGTGATTTGTTGTCCTTAGATTTTGATTTCTTAACCTTGAGGCATTACAGGCTTATGTTTTCATTGGCTTACATACACTGCCAACGCATAAGAACCACCTCAGTCGAACGGCCTCCTTGTTTAACAGCAGCCATCAATGGAAGGTTCTGGTGAATGATATTTACTCTTCCACCTCCTGGTCTGTGCTCATGCTGCTTCCCCCACCTCAGATAGGCTTGCTCCCTTCTCTACAGGTCTTGCTCACCCTTCTAGGACTGATTAAAATGCCCCCTCTTCCAGGGAGCCCTCCTGACTATTCCCTCATCTGAAATCTAGGGAGCGCTCCTTCTCCAGGACTCAGTTCTCCAGCTGTGCTGCAGTCTAACCTTTACCAACATCCTTCAGTCCTGTGAAGCAGCACTACAGAGTAGGAAACAAGTAGGTCATAGAACCAAAATGTAGGTTCATATCCCCACTTAACGTCTGGTTACCCTGTGGCCTCCTCCTAGTTGTTCTAGTCCACTGAGCCTCTGTTTCCTTGTCTGTAAAATGGGGATAATGATCACCCAGGAACCCCGTGGGGATCTGGTTAGAACATACATTCAGGTTCATAGAATCTGAGTGAGCCTGATGTCCCGTATTTCTAACAAGATCTCAGGTGATGCTGTTGCTACTGGTCCAGGACCACACTTCCAGCAGCGAGATATAATATATTTGATTCCTGCGAGGAATACAGAGTGTTCTAAGGGGCTGGGCCCACAGTAGGAGCTCAATAAGTGGGCGGCTTTGCTAATACTATTATCTCCATCACCAGTACCTGACAGGCAGCAGGTGCTGGAGATAATGGTAGTTAGTACTGTTATGTGTTATCTCCCCTGCTACCTGGCCAGTGACTGAGGGCAGGGTAGGTGCCTAATTCTTCCATCAATGCCTTGTACATAGAAAGCGAAAGTATGCAACTGTGAAGGAAAGAAAAAGTAGTTTCTTTCAAGGTTTTTTTTTTGGGGGGGGTAATCTATTCTGGGGAGATCCCTGTGTCCTGGGTTCTGAGCTACATGCAGAAAATCATGGCCAAGGAGGGGTCCCAGCCACTGTGTGCCCCACCCCAACAACCTAGTCCTGTGAAAGGAGTGCAAGCTTCCTCCAGAAGCTTCCCTCCTCTGAGGCCAATTTCTGATGGAAATGAGCTCCCTGGCTCAGCGCATTTTCAAACTGAGGGAAACAGTTGGTTTCATAACCTTGGCAGGGGAGGGGGCTTGGGGGAAGTAGAGGGGTGGGAGACAATGGAATCTCGATTTATCAGAGACCCCAGGAAGCTGTAAAACACATGTTCTAACATATTGGTCCTTGACAGGCTCCAGCAACTGAGGAAACCCTTCCCCTCATGCACTGGCTGAGGCCAAGTTAATTTGGACCTGCTCTGCCTCCTGCCTGGGGGCTGAGTCAAACTCCCCTGTCCCCATGGGGTCCATCTGCAGAGCCTCCAAACCAGGCCTGTCAACCCAGTGGAGGATGACTCCACACCCAGCTGAGAACCTCCTCTGCCTCCAAGGCCCCCTGAGATGCAGATGTGAATCCCAGGTGTTGACAGCCCCTCATGTCCAGTGACAGAGCCCACCTTTGTTCCCCAGGTATCTAGAGCCCTTCTACCTTCAAGGACAGAGACGTTAACCTGTCCTTAAGTCCACTGCCCCAGAGATGGGGAGGACAGTCACAGCCTGTGACAGTATTTCTCTGCCCTGGTTACACATTACGATGTTTAAAAATATACAGATGCCTGGGACACCTTTCCGAAGTTCTGAATTCTGGGGTGCTGCGTAGGCATCAGGATTTTTAAGTTTCCCAGGTGATCTTAACGAGTACCCAAGGCTGAGAACCACTGGTTTAGGAAAAAAACTTATTGCTCAGACTTAACTTTCAAAATAGAGCTTTTAAAGACCCTCAAGTAACAGTCAGAGCATTTTTTGTTGGCAAGAAAAACAGTTTTTCTTTTTAAATGCCACACACAAAAAGATCAAAGCCTGGAAGGCCAAGATCACAGAGTTGGAAGGGTTCTGGGCAGGAGGTGAAGCAGTTTTGCACTCCGAGGGAAATTAAATTCTCTTAGGAGATTAGAACAATTGGAAGGGAGATCAAGCAAGGGAGACATAGGTGAATTTCCCTTGCCCCCAGATAAGGCAGGGTCTTTTATACATTACCCTCCTGGAACCTTGCCAGCCGCCTAGAGGAGTGAGGGGACAAAGTCAATAGAATAGAAGTGGGGTCAGAGACAGCTTTTCTCTTGAGTTATTCTTACCTCCTATGTGTCTCTGAGACCTGTCCCAAACCTAGAATCTACAGACTATTGTTGCACGCAAATTTCACGGACTTCTGCAGCTCCTGTGCCAGCTGTGGTGGGATCTGGACAGCAGGAAATTCCCACAGCAGCTACAAAGGTTGCCACACAAAGACCAAGGAACCTAAGAATAGTAAAAAGACCAACCACCCTTTTCACAAAGGGATGGGAGTGGGAGCAGTAGTCAAAATGCCTTTGCTTAGAAGTGACTGAGCAGTAAGTTACTTTGAATCAAAAGTTGGTTTGTTTCTGCTGAGTGGAAATGGGGGAGCTCAGGAATAAGTTAAGCTTAGTAGTAAAAGATGAAGAAAGATACATTTCTGCACATCTGAGTGTAACTATAAATTTTAAACCCAATGGGAAGTCTATGTAGAAAAGAAGAAATATAATAGGAAGAGACACTCAGTCTCAGCAGTAATCCAAGAAACACAAATCAAAACACCAGTAACACACCCTTTGGGCACCTTGATGGGAGATGTCTTAAAGTCTAATACCCATATTGGCAAAAGCAAAGAACCCAGCCTCTCCTATACTGATGATAAAAAGCATGTCATCTTTCAGAGGGAGACTTAGGTAATGAGAATGAAAAGAATTATAATTTAAATTCAATAAGTCCTCACTTAATGTCATTGATAGGTTCTGCCATTTTAAGCAAAACAACATATAATGAAACCAATTTTACCATCGTCTACTTGATATAAACAAGCGTTAAGCTCCTAAGGCATTTCATCAACATTATAATGAAAGGACATTGAACGAAACTACATTGTTTGAGGACTTGATGTACACCTTTGAAGCAACGATTCTAAGAATTTATCCTAAGGAAATTATTGAGGATTACCGAATGCTTTGGGAACAGGAATGCTCATTAAAGTTGTTATTATGATCCTGAAAAATTGGTAGACCAAACCCAAATGTCCAATAATATAGAAGTGGGCAAAATTATATTACATTATGAAATATTTTGTGAAATTATATGAACCATTAAAATAATTTTAGAAATATATTTAGTGACTTGGAAAGATGTTCACAACATAGTGTTAAGTGAGGAAACAGATTAAAAATAATGTTTATTAATTCCCTATCATTGTATACATGTATAATATGTTAATCTATAATTCATATATATGAAATAATAGGAAGCTCTACCTCCATAATATTAACAATGGTTTTCCCAGGGTAAGGGCATTGTTACTCTGATTATAATTCCTTCTTTATTTCTTAACTAAGTTTTCTAGTTTTTCCACAGTAAACATGTATTATTTGTGAATTTAAAAAGAGACTTCCTATTAAAGATGGCATATTAAACACACACACTTAGTTCTGCTCTATCTCAAACCCCACTAAAACAACAATAAAATTATTTTAAGGGATAAGCACATAAGGTTTTTTTGTTTTGTTTTGTGTTTTGTTTTCGTTTTTAGCAAAAGCATACAATTGCTACAAAATTTTGGAAGCTGGAAAGCAGTTGGGAAAGCAGTTGGAAGAGTTGTAACTAAGAAATCTGAATTCTCGGGCCAGCCCGGTGGCTCAGGCGGTTAGAGCTCCATGTTCTTAACTCCGAAGGCTGCTGGTTCGATTCCCACATGGGCCAGTGGGCTCTCAACCACAAGGTTGCCAGTTCAATTCCTCGACTCCCGCAAGGGATGGTGGGCAGCGCCCCCTGCAACTAAAAATTGAACACGGCACCTTGAGCTGAGCTGCCGCTGAGCTCCCGGATGGCTCAGTTGGTTGGAGCATGTCCTCTCAACCACAAGGTTGCCGGTTCGACTCCCGCAAGGGATGGTGGGCTGTGCCCCCTGCAACTAGCAACGGCAACTGGACCTGGAGCTGAGCTGCGCCCTCCACAACTAAGACTGAAAGAACAACAACTTGAAGCTGAACAGAACCCTCCACAACTAAGACTGAAAGGACAACAACTTGACTTGGGGGGAAAATAAATAAATAAATAAAAATAAAAATAAGGAACAAAAAAAAAAAAGAAATCTGAATTCTCAATTAAGAGTAAGGAAAGCCAAATGCAACCTGGTTAACACCTCAGGCCACCCACCACCACTACCATTTGCCACTGGAAATGGAGGTCAAAATGACACCAAAACAAAGATATTGGTTGAAAGCCTATTTAAGTAGTAGCTACATTCCAAGACTCTTTCCTCACTCCCACAGGGCATTTGAAGGCTTAGCCTCTGGAAGGTCTATTCTCAGGGAAACAAAAACACAGGGACTGAAGAACACCAGGAAACACCAGGAAAAGCTGAGAGCAGGGGGATTAGTAAAGTTCACATTGTCAATGGTCAACCCACATTCAACCTTCTCCCCCACCCCTCGTTCCCAAAATGCCTTTCTCTAGGTCATCTGACAATCCTTAAAGGAAAAACCTAAAGGTACCAACATGGGGTTCCCCAAAGACCACCTATAGTAGAGCACACAATCGACCAGCTACCCCCATAAGCTCAGCTTCCAGTCAGCTTCTAAATGGGAGCACAACAAAGCCCTCTCAAACATCTGAGGAAAACTTTAATGTGAAAGACAAATTCTTAAACAAAGATGGGGGGGGGACTTACACGAAGCAGAGACATGCAGGGAAAAGCAAATTTCTAAAAAGGGGGAGGGAAAGCTATCAATCATAGCAGGGAGGAGAAGATTATCATCAAAGTAGGAATGGAACAACAAAAAAAGAGCTCTTGAAAAGTAAAATTATGCAGAAATGAAAATTTTAATAGAAAGATAGAAGATATAGTTGAGAGAAACCTCCCAGAAAGTAGAACAAAGGATGGAAAAAGGGAGAAAAAAATCACAAGATGTTAGAGGGATACTTCAAAGGTACAACACACAAACAATAGGAGGGACAGGAAGAGAGAACTGAGAAAACAAAGGAGAGAAAATCATAAAAGGAAAAATTGAATAAAATTTCTCAAAATTGCAGGACTCACTTTGAAAGGGGCCACCAGGTGCCCAGCACAGTAAATGTAAATAACTCCATACTAAGACACATGTCCCCCAAACATCAGAACACTGGGAACAAAAGGAAGGTTCCACAAGATTCTGGATTTTGTACACAGGATCAAAAAGCAGAATGACTAAAAATTGTACAGCAACATTGAAAACTAGAGAACAATGAAGTAAAGCCATTAATATCCTAAGGAAAAATAATTTCCAACTTGTAAGTCTTTATCCAGCCAAGCTATCAATTATTGTAAAGATTAAATAAAGATATTTTCAGACATGCAAGATGTCAAAAAGTCTACCTCCCAGTCACTGTTTCTCAGGAAGATACTAGAAGTGTGTTCTAGCCAACAAGAGGAGTAAAACAGAGAAGAGAAATACAGGATGGAGGAGACAGAAATCCCACACGGGACAGAGGCAGAAAGAATCCCCAGGATAATGTAACAGAAGGTCCCAGGTGACAACCTAGCAGCAGGCTGAGAGAACTCACAGCTCAGAATATCCAATATGTCTGAGCACCATCAGAAGAGATTTTGAGTTTGCCATTGGGTTGGTGAAAAGTCCATAGAAAACCAATGAAATGAAAACCCCAAGACAATTATTAACTGTGTGGAAGACAAAAGGTTGGGCAAGAAGGGAAAACTACACATAGGACATTTCATAATCCTGTTGTACAGATACTTACAGAGGCCTTATAATGTGAATATTACAGAGAGATCTCACCAAATCATACAATCTGTTGGGAGGAGAGGGAATGGGGCAGCAATGAGAAAGGTGAGAGCACTAAATTCTTATCATCCACAGTCGGAAACCAGTAGATAGTGCCTAAAACTGAAAAATCAAGAATTAGCTACAGGCTCCATATTTAAAGATAAGAGATAAATACCAAAATAATGGACTGAAAAGTTAAAAATTGTTGCCTCTGGGGATAGAAGAAAAGAAAGAAGGACGGTTTCTAGTAACAAAATTCCTACACCTATCAGGCTCTTTAAATTATGTATAGCATTGATAAAATTTTTTTTTTAACTATACATTTTTTAACTTGGGCAATTGAACTAAAGGATTTTTGAATTTTGAAGTCAATTTCAGCTATGACGGTCTGATTCCGAGTTATTTTTTTAGGCGTCACAGTAGGCAGCTCTATTGAAATCAGAGGTCTTTTGGCATCATTTGTCCATTGTGAAATGACTCTCATGTGAAGTCAGCAAATAGACCAGATCCTTGTTCCCTCTGTGTACTTAGTTTAGGTCCATTTTGATACATCATTGTCCCTGAGCTATGCGATTCCATGATAAAGCATAGGACTAATGACAAATGGAGGCAGATCAACCCTCTGCAGACTCTCCCCCAACTCCTACCCTAGACAGACCCCTGACCCTAGCCAGCCAAGGGCAGCTCCTGGCCCTGACAAGGACTCTCCTAGCCTCTCCCCCATAGCCTCCCCTATGCATCTTCACAGAACTGCTGTGTATGTTCCCTGAGATGGCACAGAACCAGCTCAATCAGGCACCAGTCTTGTCTCCACCACCTGTTCACCGCCAGCAACACATTTGTGCCCACTTAGCATCCTCAGTATGTGCTGTGCATGTGGCCTTAGGCTGAGTCCCTGCCGGGAAAACACACAGCAGCTTCCAGCCAGGGAGCGGGTGACACCAGCAGCCAATGGCTTGGCCACCCAGTGAACACAGCAGCAGGGGTTTTCTTCACTGTTGAGTTAGCATTCATTATTCCTAAAATAAAGTGGTGCCATGCAGCATTAATTCAGAAGAAGCTGCAAATTCCAGGCCATTTGGAAGGCTTGTTTTCACAATGAATTAATGGGCTTTAATTTAACACTGCATCAACAAACTGGGCTGCTGAAGAAATTCCAAGTAACTGCTTTCTACATTTGTCCTGGCCTCCAGCTGCGACCCCATGACCACAGCAACCCTGTTCATGACAGTGCAAAATATTAGCAGTAAGGTCTAATATTTACCAAGTGCTTACTCTGTGTCAAGCACCATGCTAAGTTCTCTACATATATTATTGCATTTAATCTTCATAAAAACAAAAAATGTTGAAGTCAATACTATTACTATCTTCATTTTACAGAAGAGAAAATCAGCTTAAGATGAAGCTGCTTAAGGATTTCCAATAAAGATGGCAGAGTAGGTAAATGCTGTGCTTGCCTCGTCTCATGAACGCATCAAAATTACAACTAAATTACAGAATAACCATGATTGACAATTGCCTGAAATCTAGCTGAACAGAAGTACTACAACTAAAGACATATAGAAGAAGCCACCTCAAGAATTGAAGGAGGGGTAGACACATAAAATGGGCTGGTCCCAGTCCCGTGTGTGACTGTTAAAAATTCGGAGGGCTATCTCTGTTGTGGAGGTCCCCCCCAAAGAGAGGAGCAAGGGACTGAGTTTTCTGGCTTCAGTGCAAGGGCTGGAGGGGTAGATTTCTACTAAACAGAAGTACCGGCAAAATCCATTGTTTCTTTGTTGAGCCTTCCCCGCTCCAGGCATGCAGACTCAGGTGGTCGCCATATTTGAATCTCTATCAACATGGCTAACACTGTTGGTCTACCCCACCCTGGTGATTCCCTGAGACCCCACACCATCCAACTTTTGGGTACATGCAAGCAGCTTACAGTGTTTTCCATATAAATGGCCTGTCTTGGCTCATGCAGCAGACTTTAATAAAATCTCTCCAAGGTTCACAAAACCCAAGCAAGCTGCATCTGGCTTCCACATGTCCCATACCTCTTGCTGAGCAGCCACAGCCTTGTAGTAGCAGCAGGTGACCTCAGTTTTCAGACTGGCTTCTTGAGTCACCTCCAAGCCCAGTGTAGGTGGTAGTCATCTGTGGATATGTATGTGGCTCATGCCAGGTGGCTCTGGGCAGGGCACAGGCTGTAGCTAAACTTGGCCTGCAGTAGGCCCCCTCCCAGGAGGCCCTGGGGCCAGTGGCCAGTTTTAGACCAAGATGGAGAATCACCTGGCTGCCTCCAAGAACTACACACACAAAGGGTGGACAGGGCAAGGACCAGAAACCTGTTAAAGCGAATCTTGCTCTGTAGGGTCAGCCCCAGCACAGCAGCTCCTCCAGTATAGTCATGGCCAGTCCTCACAACCAATTAGTCCAAAAGTCAATCACTCCCACTGACACGCAAACAGCAACCAAGGCTCAACTACAACAGGAGGGCACACACAACACACATAAGGGACACAGCTGGAGTACATGGCTCAGGTGACCAGGAAGACTACACCAATGCGCCCCACAGCACACCTACTACATAAGGCCACTCTAAGACTGGGAGACATAGCAGCCCTACCTCATACATAAAAACAAACACAGGGAGGGGAGGCTGCCAAAATCGGGGGACAAAGAAACATGTCCCAAACAAAAGAAAAGAACAAATCTCCAGAAAAAAACACAATGGAGACAAGCAATTTACCAGATGTAGAGTTCAAAACCCTGGTTATAAGAATGCTTAACAATCTCAGGGAGAACTTCAACAAAGAGATAGGAAACAAAAATGGAGGCAGAAAATATGAAAAAAGAACCAGTCAGAAATAATGAATACACAACTGAAATGAAGGATACATTAGAGGGAATCAACAGTAGATGACATGAAGCAGAAGATCAAATCAGCAATTTAGAAGTTAAGGTAGCAGAAAACACCCAATAAGAACAGCAAAAAGAAAAAAAATCCAAAAAAATGAGGATATTTTAAGGGGCCTCTGGGACAATATCAAACATAAAAACATTCACATCATAGGGGTACCAGACGGAGAAAAGAGAGAGGAATTGAAAACTTATTTAAAGAAATAATGATGGAACACTTCCCTACCCTGATGAAGAAAATAGACTTACAAACCCAGGTAGCACAGAAAGTCCCAAACAAGATGAACCCAAAGAGGCCAATACCAAGACATATCATAATTAAAATGCCAAGGCTTAAAGATAAAGAAAGAATCCTAAAAGCAGCCTGAGGAAAGCAGTTAGTTACCTACAAGGGAGTTCCCATAAGACTGTCAGATGATTTCTCAAGAAAAATATTGCAGGCCAGAAGGGAATAGCAGGAAATATTCAAAGTGATGAAAAACAAGGGCTTACAACCAAGACTACTCTACCCAGCAAGGCCATCGTTGAAAACTGAAGGAGAGATAAAGAGCTTCCCAGAGAAGAAAAAGCTAAAAAATAATTCATTACCACCAAGCCACTATCACAAGAAATGTTAAAAAGACTTTAAGCTAAAAAAAGGAGAAAACAAACAAAATGAAGATCAAAACAAAAAAAATGAAGATAAAAAATATGAGTAATAAAATGGCAGTAACTATGTATCTATCAATAATCACTTTAAACGTAAATAGATTAAATGCTCCAATCAAAAGACATAGGGTAGCTGAATGGGTAAGAAAACAAGACCCATGCATATGCTGTCTATGAGAGATTCACCTCAGATTGAAAGATACACATAGACTGAAAATAAAGGGATGGAAAAAGATATTTCACACAAATGGAAATGAGAAAAAAGCTGAGGTAGCAATACTTATATCAGCCAAAACAGATTTTAAAACAAAGACTATAATAAGAGACAAAGAAGGACATTATATAATAATAAAGGGATCAGTCCAACAAGAAGAGATCACCCTAGCAAATATTTATGCACCCAACATAGGAGCACATAAATATATAAAACAAATATTGACTGACATAAAGGAAGAGAGATCAACAATAAAACAATCATAGTAAGGTACTTCAACACCCCACTGACACCAATAGACAGGATCTTCCAGACAGAAAATCAACAGGGAAACAGTGGCCTTAAATAATACACTGGACGAGCAGGATTTAATTGATATATTTTTTGAACATTTCACCTTGAAGCAGCAGAATATACATTCTTTTCAAATGCACATGGAACATTTTCCAAGATAGAACACATGTTAAGCCCAAAACAAGTCTCAATAAATTTCAGAAGACTGAAATCATATCAAGCATCTTCCCTGAACACAATGGTATGAAACTAGAAATCAATTATAAGAAAAAAGTGAAAAACATATAAACACATGGAGGCTAAATACTATACTAAATAATGAATGGGTCAACAACGAGATCAAGAAAGAAATCAAAAGATATCTTGAGACAAACGAAAATGAAAACACAATGACCAAATCTATGGGACACAGTAAAAGCAGTCCTAAAATGAAAATTCATAGCTATGCAGGCCAACATAAAGAAACAAGAAAAATCTCAACTAAACAGTATAATTTTACACCTAAGGAAACTGGAAAAAGAGCAGCATGCAAAGCCCAAAATGAGTACAAGGAAAGAAATAATAAAGATCAGAGCAGAAATAAACGAAATAGAGTCTTAAAAAACAATACAAAAGATCAGTGAAACCAAGAGCTGCATTTTTTTTATAAAGATAAACAAAATTGACAAATCTTTAACCAGACTCAAGAAAAAGAGAGAGGGGACCCAAATAAATAAAATCAGAAATAAAAGAGGAGAAGTGACAGTGTACACCACAGAAATACAAAAAAATAATAATAAATAAATAAATATATAAAAATAAGAAAATACTACAAGCAACTATACACCAAAAAAATGGACAATCTGGAAAAAAATGAATAAATTCCTAGAGATGTACAATCTTCCAAGGCTGAATAAAAAATAAACAGAAAATCTGAACAGACCAATTACTACTAACGAAATTGAATCAGTAATCAACAAGCTCCCAACAAACAAAAATCCTGGACCAGATGGCTTCACAGCTGAATTTTACCAAACATCCAAAAAATAATTAACACTTACTCTTCTCAAAAGATCCAAAAGGAAGGAAGTCTCCCAGCTTCATTCTACAAGGCTACCATTACCCTGATTCCAAAACCAGACAAAAACATTACAAAAAAAGAAAACTATAAGCCAACATCGCTAATGAACATAGATACAAAAATCCTCAACAAAATGTTAGCAAACTGAATTCAGCAATATTCTGAAAAGATCATACACCATGATCAAGTGGGATTCATTCCTGGTATGCAAGGTTGGTTCAATATCCATAAATGAATTAACTTGATACACCACAGAAACAAAATGAAAAATAAAAATTATATATTCATACCAATAGCTGCAGAAAAATCATTTGAGAAAATCCAGTACCAATTATGATAAAAACTCTCAGCAAAGTGGGAATAAAAGGAACATAGCTCAACATAATAAAGGTGGTATATGACAAACCCACAGCTAATATCATACTCAATGGGGAAAAGCAAAAGCATTCTCCTTAGGATCAGAAACAAGACAAGGATGCCTATGCCCATAACTTTTATTCAACAGAGTACTGGAAGTCCTAGCCATAGCAATCAGACAAGAAAAAGAAATAAAAGGCATCCAAATGGGAAAGGAAGAAGTAAATCTATCATTGTTTGCAGATGACATGATACTATATACAGAGAACCACAAAGATTCCACACACACAAATAAAAAACTATTAGAACCGATAAGTGAATTTAGTAAAGTAGCAGGATAGAAAATCAATATTCAAAAATTGGTTGTATTTTTATACACCAATAACAAACTGTCAGAAAGAGAAATTAAGATGACAATCCCATTTACATTTTGCATTTAAAACATACTTTGGAATAAATTTATCCAAGGAAGTAAAAGCCCTGTACTCAGAAAATTACAAGAGGCAAATTAAAGAAGATACAAAGTATGGAAACATATAACATACTCATGGATAGGAAAAATTAAAATGTCCATACCATCCAAAGCAATATGTAGATTCAATTCAATCCACATCAAATACCAGTGCTATAACAAATAAACCTAAAATTTATATGGAACCGTAAAAGACCCCGAATAGCCACAGCAATCCTAAAAAAGAAGAACAAAGGTGGAGGTATCACAATACCTGATATCAAATTATACTACAAGACCATAGTAATCAAACAATATGATATTGGCATAAAAACAGACAGATAGATCAATGGAACTGAATTGAGAGTCCAGAGATAAATCCATGCATATATGGTTATTTAATCTTTGACAAAGGAAGCAAGACTTACATTGGGGTAAAGACAGTATATTCAATAAATGGTGCAGTGAAAACTGGATAGATACATGAAAAAAAATGAAACTGGACTACTTTCTTATGCTATATACAAGAATAAACTCAAAATGGAATAAAGACTTAAATGTAAGACCCCCAAATCATAAAACTCCTAGAAGAAAATGCAGGAAGTAAACTCTCAGACATTACCCTTAGTAATATTTTTACTGATATAGCTCCTGGGGCAAACAAAAGAAGAAAATAAACAAGTGGGACTACATCGAACTAAAAATTTTTTGCATAGCAAAGGAAACCATCAACAAAACAAAAAGACATCCTACTGAATGGATATTTGCCAATGACACATCTTATATGGTGTTAATATCCAAATTTTATTTTTTTTTAATAAGAACTCATACACCTCAACACCAAAAAAACAAGCAATTCAATTAAAAATTGGGCAGAGGACCTGAATAGATATTTCTCCAAATATAACATACAGATAGTCAATAGACATGTGGAAAAAGGCTCAACATCGCCAATCAACAGAGAAATGCAAATAGAAACCACAATGAGATATCACCTCACTCCTGTCAGAATGGCTATCATCAATAAATCAACAAACAGTAAGTGTTGGCAAGGATGTAAAGAACAGGGAATTATTGTGCACTGTTGGTGGGATTGTAAATTGGTACAGACACTGTGGAAAACAGTATGGAAGTCCTCAAAAAATTAAAAATAGAATTACCTTATGAACCAGCAATTCCACTCCTGGGTATTTATCTAAAGAAATCCAGAACACTAATTTGAAAAAATATATGCACCCCTATGTTCACTGCAGCACTCTTCACAATAGTCAAAATATGAAAACAACCCAAATGCCCATCAGTAGATGATTAGATAAAGAAATTGTCATACCTTTATACAATGGAGTGTTACTCTGCCATAAAGAAAGAATGAAATCTTACCATTTGCAACAACATGGATAGACCTAGAGGATATTACGTTAAGTGAAATAAGTCAGACTAAAAAGACAAGTACCGTATGATCTCACTTATATGAGAAACCTAAAGAACAGAATAAACAAACAAACGAAACAGAAATAAACTCACAGATACAGAGAACAAATTGATGGTTGCTAGATCGGAGGGTGGTTGGGAGAATGGGGGAGAAAGGTGAAGGGATTAAGAAGTAGAAATTTGTAGTCACAAAATAGTCACAGGGACGTGAACTACACTATGGGGAATATAGTCAATATCATTGTAAAAAAAATATGTAGTGTCAGATGGGTATTAGACTTATAGGGGGGATCACTTCTTAAATTATATAAATGTCTAACCACTGCGCTATACACCTGAAACTAATATAAAATAATATTATACACACACACACATATATGTGTATACATGAGGTCTGACAACTACATTCGTGAACTAATCCTAGAAAAAGTGCTACCTACCTCATTGCTGAATATCATTATGGTCACCTTCAAAGTACTCCCCCTAGGAAGCTATGCACCGACACCAGCGCCTAGTCCACCCCTCAAAGCAGTTTTGGAACTCTTTTCTGGTATGGCTATCAGAGTTGTTGTCCTATTACCCTTGATGTTCTGAATGTCATCAATATTTCCTTTATCTTCGAGTAAAGAAAGAAGTCACTGGGGGACAGATCAAGTGAGTAGGGAGGGTGTTCCAATACAGTTATTTGTTGACTGGCTAAAAACTCCCTCACAGACAGTGCCATGTAAGCTGGTGCATTGTCATGATGCAAGAGCCATGAATTGTTGGCAAAAAGTTCAGGTCGTCTAACATTTTTCATGGGGGGAGGGGAACAGGACTTTATTGGGGAACAGTGTGTACTTCCAGGATTTTTTCCAAGTCAAGTTGTTGTCCTTTCAATCTTAGTTGTGGAGGGCGCAGCTCAGCTCCAGGTCCAGTTGTTGTTGTTAGTTGCAGGGGGCGCAGCTCACCATCCCTTGCGGGAATCGAACAGGCAACCTGTGGTTGAGAGGAGACACTCTAACCAACTGAGCCACCTGTCCACCCGAGGTCGTCTAACTTTTTCATGCAGCCTTTTCAGCACTTCCAAATAGTAAACTTGGTTAACTGTCTGTCCAGTTGGTACAAATTCATAATGAATAATCCCTCTGATATCAAAAAAGGTTAGCAATATCATTTTGACTCTTGATTTGGACTGATGGAACATTTTTGGTGTGGGAGAATTGGCTGACTTCTATTGTGCACTTTGACGCTTTGTTTCAGGGTTGTATTGGTATAACCATGTTTCATCACCAGTGATAACATGGCCCCCAAGATAGTCTTGTCTCTCCTAAAATTCTTGGCAAACTTTGACTCTCCTTTGAGTTTGTTCATCGGTGAGCTCTGTAGGGACCGTTTTTGCACACACCTTTCTCATGCCAAGATTTTGAGTTAAGATTTTCCTGTTTCTCTATCGATGTTTACTTGGTCTGGTATGCTTCTCACAGTCAGGTGACGATTTTGACACACAACTCGACAAATTTTTGCAATGTTTTCATCAGTTCTGCTCATTACTGGCCGCCCTGACCTCTCTTCATCAGTGATGCATTCTCTCCCCTCAGAAAAACATTTAATCCATTTGTACACTGCGTTTTCTTCATATGGGCATTGTCCCCATAAACTTGGACTAACATGTCCCTTTTTTCATTTCCACTCTTGCCAAGTTTAACAATAAATTTAATGTTTGATCATTGCTCTAATTCAAGCTCAGACATTTTACAACAGCACACAAAAACATGCAGCAACAATAACAAACACCACTCAGCAAGATATCACCACATGTTGACACAAACACAGCTGTGAGACACTGATATACCAAGGTTATGAAACCTTACCGAGCTGTTTGAACAGTGCTGCCAATGTAAGCGCATGATGGCAAGTTTGAGAATTTAATCGTCAGACCTCATATTTCAAGTGCTGAAAGGAAAGAACTGCCAACCTAGAATTTTTGTTTGTTTGTTTGTTTTTAAGGAGGATGAAGCTCACAGTGGCCCATGTCAGGATCAAACTGGCAACCTTGGTGTTATTAGCACCAGGCTCTAACCAACTGAGCTAACTGGCCACCCCAACCCAGAATTTTATATCCAGTGAAAATATTTTTCAAGAATAAAGAGGAAATTGAGACATTCTCACTTGAAGGAAAACTAAGAGAACTTATTGCAGGTAGACCTACTCTAAAAGAATGGCTAAAAGAAGTTCTCTAGACAGAAAGGAAATGATAAAAGAAGGAATCTAGAAACATCAGGAAGGGAGAAAATGGTAAGCAAAAATATGGATAAACAAAATAGATTTTCCTTCCTGAGTTTTCTAAATTATGTTTGACAATTGAAGCAAAAATTATAACCCTCATGGTGTTCTAAATGTATGTAGAGGAAATATTTAAGACAATTATATTATAAATGAGAGAAGGTAAAGGATGTAAAGAGAACTAAGTTTCTACACTTCACTGGAACTATTAAAATGATGATATGTATATATAATGTAATACCTAGAGAAACACACACATATACACACACACAACTATACAAAGAGATATACTCAAAACACTATTGATAAATGAAAATGTAATTCTAAAAATGGTTCAGGTACCTGTGGGAAGACAGGAAAAAGAAAAATAGAGAAATGAGAAACAAAGAGAACGAAGACAAAATAAAATGACAGACTTAAGCTCTACTATATCAATTATATTAAATGTAAATAGTCTAAACACACCAATGATAAGACAGAGATTGACAAAGTATATTTTAACACATGACTTAACTATATGCTGTCTACAACAAACTCACTTCAAACATAATATAGGCAGATTGAAAGTGAAAGGATGGAAAAAGATATATCATACAAACATTAATCAATACAAAGCAAGAATTGCTATATTAAAATCATGCAAAGAGACTTCAGAACAAAGAAAATTATGAGAAACAGAGAGGAACATCACATAATGATAAAAGAGTCAACCATAAGTATGTAAGCACTAAACATCAGAGCTGCAAGACATGTGAAGCAAAAACTGGTAAAACTGAAAGGAGAAATAGACAAGTACAAGTATCTGGAGACTTGAAAACTGTTCTTTCAACAATTGATAGAACAAATAGACAGAAAATCAGGGTAAACAGAACTCAACAATATCAACCAAAAGGATCTAATCAACATTTGTAAAACACGCCACACTCCACCCCAAAACAACAAAATACACATACCTTTCAAGTGGCCCAGAACATATACCAAGATAGCCCATATCCTGAGTAATAAAACAAACCTCAACAATTTTAAAAGAATTGAAATCACATGGAGTGTGTTCTCTGACTGCAATAAACTCAAACTAGATGCCAATAACATAATAACAGGAAAATCTCTATACACTAGGAAGCTAAACAACACACTTCTAAATAACCCACGGTTAAAGAAGCAGCTCAAGGGAAATAAAAATATATATTGAACTAAGTGAAGATGAAAATACAACATATCAAATTTTGTGGGACACAGTTCAAGAAGTGCTGAGAGAGAAAGTTATACCACTAAATGACTACAGTGGAAAAGAAGGAAACTCTCAAATCAGTAATCTAAGCCTCTGCCCTGAACCAAGAAAAAGAATAGCAAAATAAACCCAAAGCAAGCAAGAGGAAAGAAATAATAACTATAAGAACTGAAACCAATGAACTGGAAACAGAAATACAACAGAGAAAACTAATGAAACAAAGAGATGATTCTTTGAAGAACAGAGTAAAATTGACAAATTTCTAGCAACACTGACAAAAAAAATAGAGAAGACACAAATTAACAATGCAGACATCAAAAGAATAATAAGGGAATACAATGAACAACTGTGTACACATAAATGTGACAGCGCAGATGAAATGGACCAAGTACTTATAAATAAATAAAATAAATTTTTAAATGGTCAAAGGACTCAGTGAGGCAGACTATAGAGAAAAACAAGTTCGCATGGCTTATAAATATGTAGAAATAGGTTCTGTCTCATTCATAATTTAAAATTGTAAGCAAGATACCATTTTCACATACCCAATTGGCAAAGTTCTAAGAGTTTAATAATATAGTTTGGGCAGGAGTGCAGACAGACGTGCTCTCTCATACACTGCTGCTACAAGAGTTAGCTCAACCTCTTTGGAAGGGAAGTTGTTGATGTCTCTCAAATTTTTAAATGTATATACCCTGTGTGTGCAGTGCTACTTCTAGTAACTTATCTTCCAGATATGCTCACAGATTTTTGCAGGGACATTTGTACAAAAATGTTTAGTGGTAATAGATTAGAAACAACTTGAATGGCCATAAAGCACTGGTTAAATCAGTGGAATACTGTGCAGCCATGAAAAAGAAAGGGGCAGAGAACAATTTACAAACAGAGTAATTAAGTGTAAAATACAAGAGGTACTGAAATGCATTTTAAAAAAACTTTATTTTTATTTTATTTATGTTTTTATTAAAATTTATTGGGGTGACTTTTGTTTTTGTGGGTTTTTTTAGATTTTTATTAAAATATAGCTAACATACAATATTCTATTAGTTTCTAATGGTATACACCATAGTTATTCAACATTTATATACCTGTTTCACCATGACAAGTCCAGAAACTGTCTGACACTGTACCATGCTATCACAATATTATTGACTATAATATTCCACAACGTGGACGTGCCTTCTGAGGACACAATGCCAGTATTGTGTCACTTCGAATATTAAAGGAAAACAGTTCTTGTTCTACTATCCTTAAGTACTGGCATTTTTACTTTATAGGACAGAGTACCAAAAAGAGGATGTTGAGTTAAAAGGTATATAGTTTCCTGAGAACAAGAGGAAAAATCAGCGAGTTTCATTTTTGATTTTTCAAAAGTGACGATTTTGGAGCTGTATCCAGAATGCAGCGTGAAGGAAGGAGAAATAGGATGGGGGGCAGCTTGGTGGGGGAGAGAGCAGATAGAGTCACTGAGGAGGTGGCCCTGATCTGGGGCCTGAGAGAGGAGTGGATGTTTACTAGATGACAAGTGAAGAGTGGGAGACGTGGGAAAGAAGGGAAAGAAGCCAGGGATTCCAAGGAAGGGGACAGCGCATGCAAAGGCCTGAAAGCTTCAGAGCACAGGGCTAAGGAAGCCGGTAACTGCCACTCAGGGGGAAAGAGGCTGACCAGGAGACCAGAGGAAAGGTGGGGAGAATCTACACAATATCATTTGTATGTTAAAGCATAGAGTGTGTGTGTGTGTGTGTGTGTGCGCGCGCACGCACGTGTGTATGTGTGTGCATGTGTGTGTATGTGTGCCTATGTGTGTGTATGTGTATGTGAGTGTGTCTGTGTGTATAAGTGTTTGTGTGTGTCTGCGCGTGTCTGATCTGTGTTGGGATGGAGTCCAGAGTAGCAGGGAGAACAATGATAAAGAGATTTGATTTACTCTAAACCCAACTGGGATTCATTTAGAAAATGACATGGTCAAATCTAGTTTAGAAAAATTACTTGGGGGAACACTAGCATCAGCAGAGGAGTCAGGGCAGTCAATAAACGATGCATTTACAAGGGCTTGTAAACCCCTGCAAGGCAGCTCACAGGGGAAGGGCTGGAGCTCTGAGGCACCAGAGGGTGGGAAGGACAAGCTGCTGGGTGTGAATGTCCCCGTGGCCTCCAGTAGCAAGCTCCAGAGTCCACAAGCCCATGGTGCCCACAGAAGCTGTGGACAGCAGGGCTCACTCATGCTCCATGTGCTTGTTCACCTGGCTCAAGGTCACCTCAGCCTTCACGCCCTGCAGCCTTCACTGACCCATCGCTGGCCGCCTCCTCTGAACACCCCACGTATGATTACAGACTTTTTAAATCATCTCCACATCGCCCCACCCAACTTCACAGAAACCGCTCCCAAGCAGGGCACCAACTTGGCCATCCATCTCCCTGTAGAGCTTGAACCCGGACTCAGACCCACAGGCAGGAGGTACACAGGGGTTGATAGGCTGACTGGCTGCTGTGGACTGACCGAGGATTACTCAAGTTGCCTGAGGTTTAATGGTTTCAAAACAGAGGAGGGCAGGAGTTGGTGTTTCCCCTCCTTCCAGTTCTTGACAGAAAATAGCCCGAAAATAAATCAAGATGCCAGTCTGCTCTCCTACGCATTTGAGAAGAAAAATCCTTAGCTTCGTTTCAATACCTTGTCTTTTGCATAGAGAGACAATGATCCCTTATTTCAAGAGAGCTTGGAGTTCAGTTCAAAGCAGAAAACACGGATTGCACGGAGCCATGTGTGACGTGCACACTTGGGACAGCCTGCAGGAATGCATTCCAGGCTCTGTCTGTGGACAGATCAGGGCTTCTTGGAAGGCCAGAGTCCAGGTCCAGATCGAGGTCAGGGTCAGGGCTCAGCCCGTGACCTGATGCAACTACTCAAATCTCACAGGCATTTTGTAACAACCTGGTGTCCTCAGCCCCAGAATTTCACCACAGACTGAGCAGGCCCAGCCAGCTCCTTCAGATCCAAGCCTTCGGGTATCCCCGGGACCCTCAGTTGTGCAGGGCAGCCCTGCCCACCTCTGGAGATGCCTCCAATCCACACTACAGAGTGGCCTGACCAGCATCTGCCTCCTTCTGGAAGCAGTTTGTAGCCTGCCCTGGCACCTCCTCTCAGGGAGCTTATCTGAGTGTGAGCTGGAGACAGCAGTGGCTCATATCAACGTGACAGTGACTTGACAGCCCAGGCATCTCCACTGGGTTGTCTGTCTCTCTGTCTGGATCCATGGGTTGCCTTTCATGATAAATCAAGAATTAAGGAAATGGAAAAAAAAAAATCACCAGGCTGGCTGGTTTTCCTACTGAGGACTTCTGAGACCAGCTGCCTTGGAGTCCATTTATGAGAGACCTGTGGTAACCCCTCATCCAGGCACAGCCCAGCCCTGTCGTAAATTGTCATCCCCGCTGGTCCTGGAAGTTGATTTTCCAGTGGCTCGGATAAGGTAGAAAGTGGGGGCTGAGTGGGGTGAGTGGAACTGGGGAGAGCGCTCAGTCCCCTAGGGATGAAGGAAATGTGCCCGTTTTTGAGCAAAGATGGAAGGAAGAGCAGACTTTGGCTGTGCTAAGGACGCATTTTGCAACCAGATACGAGCTTCATTGTGTGGCCTGTAGCCAGAGAAGTAGTGCCATCCTTTCGGTAAACTAACACATTTTGTACTAACTGAACCTCGTTGCAGCACAATCTCCCTGGCTTTCTGAAATCATGCTGCCCAGGGAAAACATGATTCCAACAAGACTGTTGAAAAAAAGAAGAGGAAAAAAGAATATGTGTCACTACATGTGGCCCTCAATGCCTAAAATATTTACTCAGGCCCTTTGCGGAAAGTATTTACTGACCCCTCATCTAAAGCAAAGGGCTGGAATTTCTATCACAGTCCACAAATTTAGGTATAAAGAAATCTGTAACTAATTTTTTGGTAATTTTACTTTATTTCAAGCTCCCTTTCTGCCAGGGTGGCATAACCCATTCTGCTAAGATATGACCCCTTCCTTTCCCTGGGGTCATGGCCATGTTCTTGCATAGTTCCAAGGCAATCGGATGTGTCAGTGTTGGCCATCCACACAGGCTTCCCGAGATGCCCGCTGTCCTCTCTGCTCCTCACAGATCCCGCATTCCCATGCATCTAGTCCTTTCAGGTCTGCCAGTTCCCTCCTGTAGCTTTAAGGCTCTCTGAAAACTCAGAAACCATTCAGCAGCCTCTGTACCACAGCATGGGGAGGAATTTCATCATATCTGGACTGTCCTTCTCTGTGCTTCCCTGGGGGCCACAGGTCCTCTCTGCTCCTAGATCCCTAGGGCTCTCCCAGAAGGTTGAAACCAGGGGGGCTCCACCTAGGACACACAGGAAACTGTATTTTCAGCCTTTTCTCCACCATTTTAGGTTTTTTTCCTTCCCCCAGCATTTGGAACTTGTTCTGTTCCGGAGACCAGATGGGTCTACTTCTCTCAACCTCTTAGACTTAAACATTTTTGTCTAAATGTCCAAAAGCACTTTCTGTTCTCTCTAATAGCATTATTTTAAAACATAAAATCCAGGAAGAGAACTCACAACTATTTTCTTCCACATACCATGCCCTTTCTCTGAGGCAATGTACACAGAAAAATGGGGCTGCTTAGAACTGGAGGGAAGGTTATACTAAAGGAGAGAAAGAAAGGTCTGTAATCTCACAACTGTTTTCCTGGCATGCTAAGCTCTTCATTTGTTAATGAATTTATTTACTTATGCAGTTGCACGCTATAGCAGCAGCTTATACTAGCTCTCAAGAGCCAATTGTTCAATTTTTAAAACATTTACAAGCTGATTGTTAATACATTCATAACTTGAAATTGGCCGTGGTGGAAGTATTTACACCATGGAAAGTGGCAAACACTGCAAATCAGGGCATCCCTTTACCTCCAGAGAGCCAGTTGTTAAACATTTACCAGAACACCACTATTTATACCCTGCCTCTTTCCTAAAAGGATTTAAGGTGGATTTTCCAAAGTTTAGTGTATTACAGATGCTAATCACTGCCAGTACCACTTACACTTACTTCTAATGGATTTTTTTCTACCCATGGTTTCTACTGAATACGCAGCCATGTTTTATACCTCATGACCCCATGACCCTGCCCAACTCTTCTTCACACATAGCCATGGTTAACTGGCCTGCAGAGGGCACTTGACACAATGCCAATCCATATACTGGCCAGAAAACCATGTCTTGGGTCTTGGAGATGTTGGCTCAAAAAGATGAGCTTGGGGCCCGCCCAGTGGCTCAGGCGGTTGGAGCTCCGTGCTCCTAACTCCGAAGGCTGCCAGTTCGATTCCCACATGCCCCAGTGGGCTCTCAACCACAAGGTTGCCAGTTTGATTCCTCGACTCCCGCAAGGGATGGTGGACTCTGCCCCCTGCAACTAAAATTGAATGTGGCACCTTGAGCTGAGCAACTGGACCTGGAGCTGAGCTGCGCCCTCCACAACTAAGACTGAAAAGACAACTTGGAGCTGAACGGCACCCTCCACAACTAAGATTGAAAGGACAACAACTTGACTTGGGAAAAAAATCCTGGAAGTACACACTGTTCCCCAGTAAAGTCCTGATCCCCTTCCCAATTAAAAAAAAAAAAAAAAAAAGTCTTAAAGAAAAAAAGACAAAAAGAAAAAAATGCCCCATAACCCTTAAAAAAAAAAAATATATGAGCTTACAGGGGAGTCAGTTGATGTCCACCCCAGATCTGCAATTTGCCTTGATTTCTATGTGGAACAGCAAATCAATGACCAGTCACAGTCTTGTGGCCTTACAGACAGATGGTTGCCTGCACAATTGTGGCAGATAATGAACTCGCTCAAATCTCTCAGGGGTGTGCCCCCAGGGCGCCTCACCTCATGCCTGCTCCACAGGCCTTCTGCCTCCCAGTTCAGGACTTCCTCATTGTCACTAAGACAAGAGACATTACCAGACCCAAGGGGAGCTCACACAGGAACAATCCAGAAATGTCAGGAATTAATCCGCCATGGGAGGGGGCATATTTTAACCAGAGGGATACGGGAGTCAAAAGATCAGTTCTGACCCCTTCTTCCCCTTAGCATACAGCCTAGATCAGTGTTTCTCAACCTTGGCACTATTGCTATTTGGGGCTGGATGATTATTTGGTTGGGGGTGGGGGGGTGGATGGGAGAGGGTAGTGTCCTGTGCATTGTAGGATGTTTTGCAGTGTCTCTGGCCTCTATCCAACTAGATGCCAGTAGCATTCCTCTTTGTCATAACCATCAAAAATGTCTCCAGACATTGTCAAATTTTCCCCAGGGTACAAAATCACCCCCAACTGGGAACCACTGTCCTAGAGAGAGACCATCTGGAGATGCTGTCGTTTCATATAGCCCCTCTAAAGGTGACCTGCTATACCAAGAAATCAGCTTGTTGGAAGCTGATTTCCCTCATTTCCTAGTTACTCCTTTTTCCCTCACTCCTGTTTCCTGAGATTGCGCTTCCCCATAACACATAAGCTTTTGTGTCTGGTGCTATTTCCTAAAGGATGTGCGCTAAAACACTTGCTAATCTGATTCCATCTCAAGAATTTGAACGAAGAGACCTGGCGGAACGTTGGCACTTGGTGAGGGAGGCTGCAGCTGGAAGCGCCTGCAGTGCTGGGCTGAAGAAACCCTGTGGGCAGAAGTCAGGTGGGGGAGGGGTGGTGCCGGAGCCCTGAGTGAGAACACAGCAGAGTAAGTCTGCAGAGAAAATGAACAGAATCGAAACACAAAGAAACATACCTGCTAAGAGAGTAAGAGCAAGAGTGGGAGAAAACAGGGATCCTTCTTCTATCCTCACTGAAAATCCTTTTTCCTTGAGTTAGCTTAAGTGGGTCTTTATGTCTTACAACAACAAAAAAGGCCCAACTGAAACATTTGGAAAGACCCTAGTTTCAAGGCTATTTCTGCTGACGTTAGCTCAACTAAAAGAAGAGTATTTTAACAATTAGAGTGGTTCTCTGATGGAATGGAGAGATACAAAACAAGACACAAGGAGCGACCCTTCTCCCATTTGGGCCATTCCAAAACAGAGTGTTCAGCCAGCCTACTGGATGATTCCAGGAAGAAGTCTGGGTGACCTCCACTCCCCTTCCCCCTCCTGATTGAATCTCCATGATTCTTCGACTTAGATTCAGAAAACTAGTTTCTTGGTCCCAATTCTCTGGCCAACTTGCTGTGTGCCCCTAAGCAAACTGCTTCCTTCAATCTAGGCCCTGTGTTTCTTGTCTGTTTAGAAAGAGGTTTAATTTTATGCTTGTGAAATATTTTAAAAACATGACATTCACATGACAAATGTCAGACTTAGGAGCCCAAGTAATACTAGCAGGTAAGAAAGTAAGGTAGTCCATGAAGAACAAAGGAAGGACACATATTTGAGTCCAGAAATCTGGCTGGCTTAGCACAGGATGCAAAGAACACGGCTCTGCATCAGGTATAGAAAAGGACTAGGAAAAAATAGTTACTTCGATTTCATCGAATCAGCAGTGTGACATGGCTGTCAAGAAACACATGCCATGCAGACCACATCAATAGAAGCATGGAGTCCAGAATATGGGAGGTGGTTATGTCACTCTCCTTTACACTACTCCAGACTCATCTGGGGTACTGAGTCTCCCACACTCACAAAGCTACCTGGGCAAACTGGACTTGACCCAGTGAGGGTGGCTTAACGCAAATCAAGGACCAGAATCCACTATGTTGGAAAACATGTGGAGGAGCTGAGAGTGCGCCTCCTGGAGAAGGGAAGACAAAGGAGAGCAGGAGCACCAACTTTGAGGATCTAAAGCGTCGTCATGGGCCAGAGTGAACAGGCTCCTATCATGTGGCCCCATTGTCCAGATCTAGTTCAAGGAACCCAAATGGGTAGGAGCAACTGAGAGACTGATTACAGCTAAATCAGAGTCTGGGCTTTCCCATAAGGCTTAGGCTGCCTTAAAAGGAAGGGGCTGGATGGATTCTGCAGGGCCTGTGATCACAATCATAACAGCTACCACTTGTTGAGTGCTTTCTGCATGCTGAGTACTGAAATAACCACTCTACACATATTTTATCTTTACAGCAACTCTGAGAGGCAGGTATCACCCTCTCCAATTTACAATGAAGGAAACTGAGGCTCGGAGATGTTAAATGACTAGTTGGTAGAAAATCTGGAAATTAAAACCCTATATCTGACTGACTCCAAGGTATGTGCTTAAATGTTACTGAGCTTGGCAGAGGTGCCACAGACAAGACAGGACATAATAATGCATCATCTCAGAACATAATGATACTAGCCAACGCCTGTTAAGTAGAGTGGGCTGGACCCAGTTCTGAGTAGTTTGCATATATCACACCTATCTCAACAAGCTTTGGGGACAGTGACTTGTTATCACTCCCATTGACAAGAGGGGAAACTGAAGCATGGAGAATTTAAGTAACCTGTCCAAGGTCACTGGTTAGGAAACGGTGGAGCTGGAGTGCTCTTATCTGCCACACTGCCCTGCCCCAAACCTGAACTAGGGCTAGAAGATCTCTGGCTAAATGGCCTTCTGGGTTCCAGCATCTGTGACTCCCCACCTAGGGGGTCTCAGATACAGACAAGCCCTTTCCCCACCATGGTTCACCACCCATTCTTGCCCAAATCACAATTTGGTTGTGGGTGCCCTTGATCCCTGCGGTAACTGGGTATTATCCTTCCCTGCTCCAAACCCATGTGACAGCCACACTGCTGTCCTCAGACACAGACACCAGCCACCCCACCCAGCCCCTCCCAGAGCCCCAGCCTCCGAAGCCTGGCTCTGCCTCTCTGCCACTTCACTCCAGTCTCCGACAAGAGCGGCTATTTTGGGTGAGAAATGGGGCAGGCAGAAAAAATTTCATTCAAGCAATTAAAGAATCACTGCATTTTTCATGATTAACTTCATGTTCACAGATTGAATGCAAAAAGCTGTTAGCAGAGCATTTCCATTCCTGTACCTGACATGAGCAATGGGAATATTTGTTCTGCCCGGGAGGATTACACCTTCCATTAATCTTCGTTTTATTGAAAGTTTAAATAACAGACAGACACAATGTGATCAATTAGCAGTGTAATTCCAAGGAGATGTCATAGTAAAATTAAATCTCGAGCACATTCGCAGCGAAGATGCCTGCAAGTTCTCTCCAGTCTCCCTTCACCATCTCAGTGTGTATATTTTAATTGAAAGTTTATTCTGCTATGTGCCTCATCTACTAAATTTTAATTTAACATTGTAATGAGAAGGGTGTTTCTAAGGAGCTCTTCACACACAAGTTGAGGAGGTTTCACAAATTAAGAGAACAAGTGAATTTGCGGTACTTTCCAGGCAGCTGTGGTAGAAAAGGTGACCCCCCCTCCCACCCCAATCCTTTGGAGAGGATCCCAATGCCTGGAGAACCAGCCTAAAAGACGTTTAGCACCTGCAGCAGTTGGGCCAAAAGGTGACCACACCATAAAAGTAACAAGGATCCCAAGTGACTGGGATCTCAGGCCAAGCCACTTACAGGAGCAACAAGCAAAGCGAAAATGCGCATGTCTCTTTTCCCTAATTCTACCTTCTGGTATCCCTCTAGCGCCCCCTATAGGCAAAACCCAATAGGAAACCAATTGGCCAACTGAAAATGAGGTTTGCAGTCTCAGCCCCAGCTTTGCAGAGTACAGACAAACAGGAGGTGAGAGGCAGTAGCTCAGCAACCAACATAATACTTTGGGGAACATCACTTTGCCTCTCTGAGCCTTAGCTTCCTGGACTGTAAAATGAGGATAATAATACCCAATTTTCGGAGTTGTGGTAAGAATGTGATGGGGACTGCGGGGGGTGGGGGGGTTTGGAGGGTGCAATACAAAGGTGGTAAGGATTGTTCTTTTCCACAGCCTCTCAGAAACATCAATCACAAGGGAGCTTTTCCAGAAGGGTGACCTCAACCCAAAAAATCATCATGCGGTTGCAGAAAGGCCTTGACTGGATTGGGAGGTGGTCTGAGGCTCAGGCTGAGGAAGGAGGAAGAAGAGGGACGGAGCCTGAATTGTCCCCACAAGCAGAACAAGAGCAGAGTGAGCACCAGCCTGGTCTGTTTCATCTAAGTCAGAAGTCAGTCATCACAATGGTCACTTCACTGAAGTCTTGAATTTCAACTGCACCAGACTATGCCTAATTTACTGTCATAGCCCAGCAGCCTGTGTAGTGCCTGGCCCCTGGCACACACTGAATAAATGTTTGTGGCTTTCAAGTGGAGGGAATGAGAGAACTGAAGGCATTGGTTGCAATAGCGGCAACTGCTGGTGACAGGTGGTATTACAATCTAGCTCTATAAGCCCCCAGCAATGCCTGGAAGTGAGCATATCTCCAGATGCTGCTAATATGGAATCAAGGAGTTTCCAGAAAAAAAGGAAAAAATGCTAATATTCAGGATTTAAAGAGTTAAATGGCAAAGAAGAGGAAAGTGATGTAGTCTCTCTGACTTTGTTGCCTCCTACGCCAGGCCTTGCTCATTCTATTCCAGCTGCACTGCCTTCCTGTCCTTCCTCAAATAAACCAAGCATGCTCCCACATCAGGCCTTTTGTCCTTGCTGTTCCCTTTGCCCCAAATGTTCTCTCAGGTATTCTCATGGCTTTTTCAAGGTCCCTCCTCAGATGAGACCTCTCTGACCACTTCATCTAAAATAGCAACAATTCCTGTCACTCTTGCTTCACTTTTCTTCAATGCACTTATTACCTGTCATTATATTATATATCTATTCATTTTTTTCCATCTGTGTCTCCAGAATATAAATTCCCTGAAGGTAGATGTCTTTATTGTTTTCTATTATATCCCCAGCACCTCGTACAATATAATAGTCACTCAAAAATTATGTGTTGAATTATTAGAGAAAAAAGAATGTGATGTGACTTAATGACAGTGCTTTGAAGGTAATTCTTACACCTCCTAATAGATTTGGTATAAGTTGTGCTGTGAAGACATTTCTCAGCTGGGACTTGGCAAGGATCCTTGTGAAAAAGGAGCTCCACAATCCAGAAATTAGGAATTCATCAGCGTAATGGGTTCTGCCATTGTCCTTCCCTAAATGTCTCTTCTGGTCTTCATTGGAGAAATGTAATCCACAGCCCATGAAAGGATCCACATCTGTGGTAGAGGAAGTGTGTCTTGCTCTCCTGTCAGCTTAAAACCTCAGATATCAGTGTCCATAGGCCCTGAGAACGCTGCAACAGTTTGTGGAATGTTCATCAGTGGCCCACATTCATTATACTGTTACCCTCTCTGTGTGTCCACACAGTGAACAGTCATTAAATCCTCATAATAATACATCTCTGACTTAATAATAGAAGATAATGGGGAGCTAGGATTCACTTTACAGAGATTTGTTTTGCCACCATCTTGGCTAAAATAGAACTCATTCTATAAAGCAACAGCCATCTGAATTTGCTGTGATCAATCCCAGTCTATTCTACATCATTCCAGACAGCTAACGGACAAATATTTGGTAACTTGGTAACACAAAAAAAATTTAACAGTTAAGGCTGGAAATATACTAGGAGGCCAACAAGCTTTCCTCTTGAATATGGTTGACATTGTGTTCAACAGACATAAGAAAAACCTGCTAAAAGATATAGTACTTCCTTTTAGAAACTCCAGTCTAATTTGACAAAGTCAAGACCAAGTTTGTCATGCCCATCAGATTCTGGGCTGTGTCTCCCAACTGAACCTTCAGTGTCAATGTCTGCAGCTGGATCATGTGCCCCAGTGCCTGGCCACACTAGTTAAGATGGTAGGTAGAACAAGGGAAAGGAGCAGATTTCCTTCATTCCAGGCTTCCTTCTTCTCCTTCAAGCAGATGCTGTTACATCTCATAGGTGACACACCTTCCACCCCTCTGGCCCAAGGACTTTCTGAATCTTTGATTCATTTGGCCTCCACATGAGTCCCTCCCTGGAATTTTCATTCAGAGCAGAAGAGTTTGCTCCTCAATGGTCCTCCCAACCAAGTCATCCCACAGGCAAACCACTTTATAGGCCTCACAACCTGCTATTTCTCAATTTCAGCCTTAATTGCTTGTATCGTACTTCTAGCCTCAAGGGAAATGTTTCCCACATCAAAATTCTTCAACAGGTCTCTGATAATCTTATCAGGAATGTTACTCTGACATTGTAAAGACCAACTGTGTCTTTCCCATAAGATTGCTTTGATCTGGGTCTTCCTCCATCGAAAGGATCTTTAATTATAACAACCAGGCCTGCCAACCAGGCCTGCCAAAAATGGGGTACCACACAGTCTCCTCTTAAGAAGTGCCCTGAAGACCCCACTGAGCCTGGCCGTGGGGGCTGGCTGGCCTCAAGGCTTCTCCCACCAGCTCTTCTCCATAAGCCTATTATTCCCCTATACAGCTTCCACCCTATCCCTTCATTGTGCCAAGAACTTCCCCAAGGCCAGAGCAAGTCAGATGCAGGTCATCGTCTGAGGAACAAAGCCATAGCCAAGATGAGGAAGCTCAGGGAACAAGAGCTCAGTATCAGTCAGGTCTCAGTGGTCACAGAATCCAACTGAGACGATGCAAACGAAAAGGCCCAAATGATGCTCTGGGTGGGAATGATAAAGTACCACAGTCTAACAGGGGAAGGCATCACCACCCATGAGCTTTAAGGGGCAGAGGGAGGAAACAAGGTTACTGGAGTGAGAGCTGGAGCCATAGAAGAGGGCCACCAGACAGGACATGGAAGGATCCAACAATTTCCAGAAACACTGCCCAAAGCAGGGAGGGTCTGAGGAAAACTCTCTCTCTCTCTCTCTCTCTCTCTCTCTCTCTCTCTCTCTCTCTCTCCTCCCTCCCCCATGCTCTCTAGTCTCCTATTGGTGCCTCATTGGCCAAACCCAACAGACAGCTTGTGGGGCACAGAACAGGTCAGAGAAGGGCAGAGTATGGATCTAAGACATAGGGCTGGTTGCGGTGGTGGCAAGAAAGTGAAAACCATGAGCAAAGTCTGGTTATAAATACCTACTCTCCTGGCTCTGGTTATAAATACCCACATCACCCTCCCCTGAGACTGTGTGTCCACCCACTTCCCATCACTCTTTATTGTGCTTCCACAGTCTCTGTCCACCTGTCCTAGCTCAAGTCTACAAGGACACTGGCAAAGCTGAGGATGCAGACGCTTCCTGTCTTCTCTTCCTCTTCTTGCAAATTACTTTCTATTCTCTTTTGACAAAGATTCCTCTCGTTCCCTTAAATACACTTTTTCCCTGAGTCCCTGGTCCGAGGCATCTTTGTGGAGCCTAGAGTCACTTCAGTAATGTCAGCCAAGAAGCAGAAAGAAAAACACATGGGATCCTCTCCTAAAATTCAGGATGTTGGAGCCCCAATTGGCTCAGGGATTCACAATGTCCCTTTACCGTTGAGTGAGGACCATGGCAGCCTGGGCTTTCTCCACTGGGCAGCAGATGAGCTGAGTTCTAATTCCAACACTGCCGCCAGCTGCCTTCTAGTGGAGTCATTCCCCTCATGCTTATGTGCTGCTCAGAGGCGCCACCTTCTAAAAAACATGCAGGGACTGCAAGAAGCTGTCATTGTTCCCCTATAGTAACTGCGTTGGCGTCAAATCCAGCACTGAAACACAGACATTCAGCAAATGTGCACGGAACTGAACTGAGCTCTGTAGAAATCCCAGGGGTGGGACCTCCATTGTGTCATGCACCCCATTCCCGGGTTGAACCCTAACTCCTCTCTCCTCCTCCACAATCTGGCACATCCCTGGGTGTTGGAGCCTTTTCGTGGGGTGCTCATATGGCAGCTTGACTGTGAGAAATGAGCCTCACTGGCCATTCCACAAATTCTCAGTCCTGCCTGACAGCTAACAAGCTCTGTGGCCAGGAAGTGCAACAGAGTGAAGGCCCAATTACAGCAGAGGAGCGCCCCGGAGAGCCTGGGAGAGCCTCATACAAAGGGCTTAAATGCGCTAACAAGCCATTTCGGAAGGGCAGGGAGCCCCTAATGGCCTGCCTGCTGTCAGAGAGGCAGCAAAAGGCTGAAGTGAACGGCCGCTCCATGCTGCAGCCTGACAATTTGTCATGAATCGTTCTTGTTCAGAATCAGTCTTGTTGAAAAAAAAAAAAAAAAAATGGTGGGGGCGGGAGGGGAGCATCATCCCTAGGCAAAGAGACAAGCATAGCCATCAGGCAATTTTTGTAAAGCACAGCTCTGGATGGCTTCCCTCGCGCTCCTCAAATACCTTTAGTGGCTCCCCCTTGCCCACAGAATAAAATACCAACTCCCCCCTCCCACCCTGCCCCTGCCCTGCCCTGCGATGGTCAGAAAGTTCACTTCCCTACCACTTTGTTTCTCAGAAAGCCGTCTATGGGTCATGGGCACCAGAATTGCCCAAAACGGCAAATTTGTATGCCCCTCCCAAGTTCTTGTGTTAGAACCTTGGGGTGGGGTGGGAGCTAGATTCCGATGTTGAACCAGCTTCCCTAGGTGATTCTCAAGACATTTACTCACTTGTTCATTCAATCAATAAGAATTCAGTGTGCAGTTATTCTGTGTGAGGCACTGCCCTGGGTGCTAGGGAGAAAGAGATGAGCAAAAGGCACTCACGCTCTGTTCCCCCCAGGAGAGGACATGAATGGAGTAATCACACTTGTGAATGCACACTTAATGACCGATTTGGGATACAGCCAGAGGGCATGTCCAGAGCCTGCGTGGCTGCGTAGCAAGGGGGTTGAAAGCCCAACTTTGGAGCCAAACCTGGGTTTCTCTCCACTCCGCCTCTGACTATGTGACTGCAAGTTACCACACTTCTCCAAGTCTCAGTTTCTTCCTCTGCAAAATGGGGCTAATGGTGCATATCTCCTACTTTCGAGAAGAGAGTGAGCTAATCCATGTGAAGTGCTTAGCACCGTGTCTGGCGCTTCATAAGTGCACAACCAGTATGTTGGCATGTAGGGCAGGGAGGTGGCAGCAGCGGTCAGACACGCAACATGGCCTTAATTGGTGTTCAGCAGAGTCCAATGGAGTTGACCTAAACTTTTACAATTTCTCCTAGTGATACTTTCTAACGTACTGATGATTTGAAGAGAATTTCACTTAGTTTTCATAGACACTTCCTTCCTTTCTTTTGGAGGTAGCCACTTTAAACCTAAACAAGGACCAGGGCTACCCCTCAGCTCCTTGGTGGGTTGACACTCTGTCTCATGACCTTGGCCAAGTCATTTGCCCTCTGATCAGGGCCGCCTCATGCAGAGAATGAGTAAACTAGACTAAATGATGTCTAAAACCCTCTACATAACAACCAGCTTCTTGATTTGCCAGATAGGACTTTTTCTTAACATCTACAATTATATTTCATTTAAGAATGACAATGTAGCATTAAAAGAATAGGAAGGACTTTATTTTTTTTTTTTAAAAAAGGTTAACTTTCCAAAAATAGAAATGTTGGTAACAATACACACATATTACATGGACATTTGGTTCTCACTTAGACTAGTTGGTGAAAGCTTCCCTCACAGATCAGCCCCAGTCCAGAGACCCACATTTGGGACTAATGACCTAGTCGTATGATGACAGTGACAGCTACAATGAAGAAAATATCTACAGTAAACATTTACATAGCACTCACTGTGTGTCAGCACTGTTCTAAGCATTTTACACATATTTACTCGTGTAATTTTCACTATAATCCTATAAAGTAGATGCATTATTATTGGACCCATTTTTTCAGAAAAAGTAACTTTCCAAAGGTCTGACGGCTAGAAAGAAGCAAGCTGGAATCTGAACCCAGGCAATTTGGCCTAAGATTCCATACTCTTAACCACTCCACTCTACAGGTAGGGAAACTGAGGTCCCAAGAGAAAAAAAGGAATTGCTCAAGGTCACAAAGCAATGCAAGAACTGACATTAGAACTCCTACCTTCTGACTGTCCCCCAAAACACACCAGGGGTGTTTGCTCCTGCCTTCCGTGAACAGACCCTATTCTCCTCAGGCAGCTGCACATATCACCAGTGGCCCCAGGGAATGAATTTCCAGAGGGAGTCAAAACAGTTTTTTAAAAAGTGTCAATTCATCATTTGGATGACTCGATAATTTTCTTTTCTGCAAAAATGTTCCATCCAGGAGCCTATGTTGCCTAATTGAGGCAGTCAGCTACCCGTCAATTCTGCTAGACGTCTGCTCCACCACCAGTAAAGCAAAGCTGTGATGAGATGGGCTGAGGCTGTGGTGCCCCTAGACACCGAAGAACAATGTCCAACTCAGCACCCTGAAGCCACTGCCAAACACCCAGCCATGTGGCATCACCACGAAAACCCTGCAACAAGGCTGTATTTCAGCCTTACCTGGAAGTCGGGTTGGGCCCCTTAGATGCTGAGAGGAAAGGAGATGTTTCTTTTCCTCTCCTCGTCTCCACCTCTTCAGCCAGCATTCACTGAGCTCCTACTGTGTGTCAGGGGACCCAGAGATACATCAGAGCCAGGCCTGGGGTTCCTCACAGCTTGGAAGGAGAAACAGATAAATACACAAGTAACTACAACATCATGTGCACAAGTCATAGCAAACAGATGAGCAAACACCATGGCAGCCCAGAGGAAGACGCATCCACGTCAGTGTGAGGCTTCAGCGAGGATTATTCCTCCTGGGACCTGAAGGGTCAGGCAAGGTGAGGCCATTAGAAGACTGTCCCCTGTTGAGGCCAGCAGAACCTGCTGAGCTGTGGAACTTTCCAAGCTCAGAAGCAGGTGGGAAGCCACGTGAGCCCACTTCTCTCCCCTAAGGGATGATCACCCTCTCCTCCTGTCACAGATGAAAGATGCAAGATACCCGGCTGGGCCATGCTAGGCCACCACTTAGAGGGGGCTTAATGGGGGGGAACAGTAAAGAGGCGCAGATGGCTGGCCACAAGACCCGCTACTTCAGCCGAAAGCGTTCTTGTATTGTAGTTGGAGGCACAGAAGCATAAAACAGGCAATTTGGATTTGACCTCAGAGGTTACTCTTCTACGCTGGGAAGTAGCAATCTGGCCCAGTAGAAATAACAATCCTTTAAATTTGCCTAACATTATATAGTTACACTTCATTTCATTTCGCTGGTACCTGCAGATGTAATCAGTGTTCACACTCACCCCTGTGATTGCCCAAACTAATCCTCTGTGGGACGTGGTGTAACCCACACAGTCAGCCAGCAGCCAGAACCTGCCGCCCTACTCTTAGGGTGCCCGCGTGCCCAAAGCTTCCGGACTTGAGGCTTAGGGAGCCAAGATTCTGGTCTTTCAGCAGGGGAATAAATTGTTCTGAGGAACTGAAGGGAATCTGAGATAATAGGCAGTCTTAATGAACAGCTCACACCACAGCCAGCCCAGTGGAGCACAACAGAGCTGACAGGAAACGTCTCATCTCTGAATACAAACGCAGTGTCCTGCAAAATGCAGGCAGCATGGGGGACATGCTTGACTGAGAAAGAGAAAAATGACTGTGACTGGAGAAAAAAACACCCAATTACTCCAAACTTGGCAATTGATTCTTTTTGCACAAATGGAACCCCTGCCAGGCACGGGGACCCACGGGATCTCTTGGAAGAGGAATGAGGGCTGCTAGTGAAAGAGGCTCCAAGACTACCTACTACACATCCCCATAGAAACTGGGGACACAGTGGACTGGTGTCTGACTTGTATCTGAACAATCTAAAGGCAAAAGGTTGGCTGAAGTGGCCTGTGGTAGCAGAGAGCTTAGGTGAGACAGCTCAGAGTAGTCTTGAAAGAAATTTCCCCAAGAGAGCTGCCTGGAGGGAAAATGGGACCCCAAAGACAATCTGTGAGGAAGATGATTAGCAGGACTCAGAGGCCTAGGGAACACCAAAACTGCCCACCAGAGAGGGGCTGGTACGAGAGACCCCAGAATTGGGATAAGGGAGACATACTGAATTACAGGTCCCATTAGAAAATAATGATATAGTCAGTCCCTGTATATGGTATAGTGGCGAACGGGGTCAACTGTCATACCCCTCAACTTTGAGCTGGGCCAGTGACTTGCTATGGCCAACAGTGTGTTACTAAACCAGGGACCACAAATGTGCTGACTTGGGTAAATTTGCCTTCTTGCCCTCCAGTGTGCCCAGATGGCCACTGAACCTGGGCCTGGGCGACTGAATAAATATGGAGGAGCCATGAACCAGACTCACAGCCTGGAGCTGACCCACCAGAATCACAGTCACCCTGCAGAACCATAACCATGAGAATAAATGCTGGTTTTGAAGCCACTGAATTTGGGAGCCCTTTGTTACACAGCATTATCCAGCAAAGTTTGCTGGTATTAGGGGACTAAAAACTCTCAAAAGCACCCAGGACAGAAAGGGCCAGTTTGTAAACAGCAGCCAACACTAGAGAAAATAATTGCCAACCACACCCCCAAGTCATGAGGACCATTCCTGCCCTCTGACCTCTTCTCTTGCCCCAGCCCACACCTCCAGACCCCACTCAAGAGCCCCATTAGCTAACGAGATGAGGAGGGGAGAGTGAGAGTGACAGTCCGGTTTATGTGTCAACTTGGCTAGGCTACAGTCCCTAATTATTCAATCAAATACTAATTGAGGCATTGCTGTGAAGGTATTTTGCAGCCATATGACTGAAGTTCATATTCAGTTGTCTGTAAGGGAGACTGCCCTAGGAAATCTGAGTGGCCCAGTTCCATCATCTGAAAGCCTTCAGTGCAATGCTGAGACTTCTGTACAGAAGAAATTCCACGCAAAGAGAGCAGAGAGTTCACGCCAGTAAGTTTTACCCTGCCCTCCTGAAGGCCTGCTCTACAGATTTCAGCCCTGCCTACCCAGCCCGACAATTACATAAGCCAATTCTGAGCAATAAACCTCTTCATATGTATCTACCACTGGTTCTGCTTCTCTGGTCGAACTCTGTCTGATATAGATTTCGGTATCTGGAAGTGGGGTGCCACTGTAACAAATACCCAAAAACGTTGACGCGGCTTTGGAAATGGACAGTGGGTAAAGGATGGAAGAATATTAAAGGACATGATTAAAAAAAAAAAAAGCCAAGATTGTCTTGAACAGACTGTTAGTAAAAATATGGATGTTAAAGACGGCCAATGAGGGTCTAGAAGGGAGTTAGGAGAAGGGTAAGAAAACCTGAATCATCTAGATCATGATGAGCAGACTGTTGGCAGAAATGGGAATGTTAAAGATGCTTCTGGTGAAGGCTCAGAAGGAAAGCAGGAACATGCTATGAGAAACTGGAGGAAATGGGATCCTTGTTCTACAGCGGCAGACAGCATAGCTGAACTGTGTGGTACAGTTGTGTGAAAAGCAGAACTTGTGAACGATGAACTTGCACGTGTCATTGAGATTTCCAAGCAGTGTTGAAGGTGCAGCCTGGTTTCTTCTTGCTGCTTATAGTAAAATGAGAGGGGGAAAAAAAGAGAAAAATTGAGGAAAGGACTGTTATGAGAAATGATTTTGAAAAATCTCAGTCTATTTACTTTGCAAAAGATGCTGAAATTAGGGGGTTCACTGCCAGGAAAGCATGCCCTGGAGAGAAAGAGATGTGACAATGGAAGCAACGGTTGGCATGATTTGTGGGCCACAAGCCAAGGAATATGGACAGTCTTTAGAAATTGGAGAAGGTAAGGAAACATATTCTTCCTTAGATTCCTTCCAAGGAATGCAGTCTTGCCGACCCATTGTAGACTTCTGAACTGTAAGATAAGAAAGTTGTATTGTTTTAAGCTGTTATCATGGTGATAATTTGTTACAGCAGCAGTTGGAAACTAATACAGAGAGTAAAGAGAGAAAAATCTCTCTGAACTCCCTTTTCTGATTGTGATCTTTAAATTCAGCTTGGAGCTTTGGGTATTACCCAGCCTGGACATTCTAATTCTTGAACTGAGACTATCTTGGGGGTAAAGGTGAGCATAGGACTTTTGGGGGTCGAAGGGTGAGCAGAGGAATGTGGGGCCTCCTGAATCTCATCAGTAGCAGGGGAAACAAGCCCACTGAGTGGGTTTAAAACAGGAAAACTGAAGTTGCTTTATGAAGACATCCAAGACTCCTGCTCATTCCAGAAAACGGCGGTGCTTGGACATGTCAAGGAAGGAGACAGATGTGTGGATTTGTTTCCCGTATGGGGAGGACACAAGGTAGTGGAAGGGCTCCTAGGACCCACACCCAGAGCTCAGCATTGCTTAGGGTGGAGAAGCCATCACCAGAGCCACAGCAGGATCCCATCAGAGAGGAAGATGGGGCCACATCACCTCAACTTTCCTGGACTCTCCTCATGGACCTGGTCACCTGGACCCTCATTCCGTGAACTCTCTCCATCTTTCCTCCGGATGGCACGTTTATCCTCTGTACCTCCCTCCCTGAGCCTGTGTTCCCCAAAGAGGGGGTGAGCTTCATGAATTCCCTCATGTCCAGGAGCATTGGGGGAATAATTAGCCAGGGTCCCATCTGCTTAGTCCAGATCTATTGCACTAAACATGAAAAAGGGACATCTCGGGATGCCATAGACAGCAGCTGAATGACTTATATAATCAGACAGGACTGACTCCCCATCCAAACTCTGCCACTTCCCAGGTCTGTATCTTGAACAAAAGATTGAACTTCTCTGGACCTTGGTTTCGTTGGTACGAGGATCCTAACTCCCATGTGATGGGGCTTCAGTGAAGGTTAAAGGGGAGAACACTGAATACTCAATAAACAGTCGCTGTAATAATAATAATAACTATTATTATTAACGTTATGATTACCTGGGCCCACCCCCATCCGTACCTGCAATGCCATCACCACCTCTGCCACCATTGCTCCGACCAGCTCCAGCCCTGCCGCCCAGCTCACACAGGGACTTCCCACCTGAAAGCCCCCTGGCCATAAACAGTTAATGTGATTATCGCATTTAGCCCAAATTTGCAACAGCTTCCTCTCTTTAATCACTTTGAAAGTGTTTCAAATTCCTTTCCTACGTGACTGAAATCAAAGTGGCACCTGTGAAGGCAGAAAGCCTGGCTGCCAGTGTGAGGTGGAGATGTAAAACAGTCAGGCTTTGATGGGGGGAGAAATTATGTCTTTCTTAATTCCTTTTACCCTATAATTACCAGACACGACCACGTGTGTTAACAGCAAAAATAACTTGCACAGAAAGACGTTGCATAGAGAGTCCTGGTCTGAGGGCTCACAGAAGACTCTCTGGGGAAGGTCCGGCGCAGTCCCCACCCCAGGCATCTGCAGTGTCGCAGCCCACCTTCCTCAGCAGCTCTGCAAGGTCACCCACCGCCCAGCCGCCCACGGTCAATCTGGAGGCGACCGCTCTGCCTTATCCTCCTCCGCTCACTGCAGCATTTGACTGCAGTCATCTCCTCCTCTCCCCGTTTCCTGGCCTGACTCCCCTGTTGCCTTCTCCCTGCCTCTCCTCCATCTCACACACCTGCACTTCACTTGCCTCCACCCTCAGTCTCGTCTCCTTCACACATCTCCTTCCTCCTCCCTTTGACCGTGGGTGGTGGGTACTGGCCTCCACAAGATGCTCGCAGCTTTTCTCTTCACCTGTTCTCTCCTCTGCTCGCTTGCCTCTTCCTTCCCTCCCTCTCCACTCTCTCTTCCCTTCCTCATCTCTTGACTCCTTTTGTGTCAGAGATCAGGTGTACCCTGAAGACTCTCACACCCACACATGATCTCCAGGCTCCAGGACCCAAAGTCCACTGCTGGCTGAGTGCTGCCACGGGGACACCCCGCTGGGTCCAAACCTGCTCTGTCCAGACTTCTCTCTCTCAGAGTAAGGACCCACCACCATGGCTTAAACCTCCAAAACTTCACCTTTTCTTTATCCTCACATCTGGATCCAGCCGGACACCACCCAAGCAAAAGCTATCACAGTGTGCTGTACAGGAAGTGGCAGGCGCTCTGCAGACAAATAAACCCAAGTTCACATCCTGGCTGTGAACCTGGTCCCATGACTTTGGCGAAGTCACTTTCATGTTCTTATCTAGGAAATGGCAAAGACAATTTCTACCTCCAAGTGGGGTTTTGAAGAACTGAAGTGCATAGTGTATGTGTGATTAACACACTCTCCCCCTCCCTTTCCTGCTGCCTCTGCCCTGTTCTAGCATCATGTTTTACTGTCAAAAGAACAATCTCAGAACCAGTCTCTCTGCCTCTGGACACTCTCCTTCCCATTTATCAGCTATTCCTCAGCCACCATAAGGTCAGAAACTTCTTGTTAAAATCCGTTTCTGACCATGTCGCCGCTGCTCAGAACCCTCTGGTAGCTGTCTCTCTTTCCCCATTAAACACTAACTCCCGACTCCGCATCCCTCAGCCCCCGACAACCACCATTCTACTTTCTGTCTCTATGAATTTGACTATTCTAGGGACCTCATACAAGTGGAATCTATAATATTTCTCCTTTTGCGACTGGCTGATTTCACTTAGCATAGTGTCCTCAAGGTTCATCCATGTGTAGCATGTGTCCGAGTTTCTCTTTTTTAGGGCTGAATAATATTCCATTGTGTGTATGTATATACCACACTTGACTTGCCCATTCCTCCTTTGGTTTCTTCCACCTTCTGGCCAGTATGAATAATGGTGCTATGAACGTGACTATGTAAATATCTCTTAGAGACCCTGCTTCCAATTCTTTTAGGCCCAGAAGTAGAATTGCTTCCCCCATTTTGTTGTGTGTCATGGTTAATGGGTTATATGTCTTCTCTCCTCACTCTCTACCCCCCAAAATAGCACACCCCCTCCCATGGTACAAACCCTTCCTAAAACATGGTCTTTCTCATTTGTTGCACACCTTTGCACCTTTGCACTGTTTGTGGGTGGCCTAAATGGCCTAAGGTAAATACTTACTGCAGTTTTGCTCATTTGGACTCAGTGCAAGGTGGACGCTCTGCTGCTGGCCATCCCCCTGGGGCCAGAGTCTCTCTCAGCCTTAACAACACAATAAACCAAGATTTGCACATTTTTCTTAATTACCCTGGACACTTAACCCCATCTGGTTCTTCCAGGTTTTCCCCACTTAGCTGGGAATATTCTGTCATTTTGGCCCGTGGAGGTTTGCCAGGGTACTTCACTTGCTGAGAAAGCACCTTCTGTGTAGGGCCAGGTGGCTAGGACCAGAAAGTGGGTCAGAGGCCCATGGGGTGAAGCTGGGTCATCCCAGAGTGTGATATTAGAGCCATAAGGCCTTTCCAGGCCAGCTGTGCAGAGGGCAGACACCAAGATGCCTCAAATCCACAGGGACACCCAAGGTCAAATGTGGCTATCACATTTCCAAGCGGTCGGAAAGGGAAAGGCAAATTGCAGGAGGCTGAGGTTTTTCTGAGCCCTGTACTCGCTGACTTCTCAAGAAAAAACCCATGCTACATGAAACCAGGTCATCTAGCCCAGTGACCTGTCACGAGACATGGGCTAGAGAGGAAAGGAAAACTCCAACTGTGCAGAGGGCACTGGGCTGGGCATCAGAGAGCACCAGGAAGGTTGTTTCTAAGGCTGACCCAACCTCTCTGTGCTCTTTCACACTGTGACTTTGCAGTTTCCCCTTCAGGAGGCAGTGTCTATATTCTCCCCCCTTGCATCCTGGCTGGTCTGTGACTAGGTTTGACCAATAGAACTCGGTACAAGGGATGTGCGTGCCAATTCTGGCCAGAACTTAAGATGCCCTGCATTTCTCCTTTCACCCCATTTCTGCCCTGAGGCTGCCATGTAAGAGAGCTAATCTTGCCTATGGGAGGGTGAGGGGAACCGAGAAGCCCAGATGGAGGGGAACCAAGAAGCCCCGGCCAGAACCAGCTAGGAACCCTGCCTGACTTGTGAGTGAGGCCAGCTCGGACACCCAGCACTACCCACCATCCAGGGAACACAGCTGCATGCATTAGCCCAGCAAACCAGCAGAGGGACGGCCAGCCAATCAATCCACCAAATCATGAGAAATAAATAGTCATGGTAGTTTTAAGTCGCTAAGGTTTGGCTACAGATATTTGTTACAAAGCAATACATAATTGAAGCTGGGTTTATATCCCAGCTCTACTACTCATCTGTCACATAGCTTTGGGAAGACATTTCTGCTCTCTGGGCTTCAGTTTCTCCTGCAGTAAAATTTAAGGAGTTGGGGAGGGGAGAGTAATAGGACAATCATGTCAACTAGAATCCCATCTCTGCCACATAACTAGCTGTGTGACCTTAGACAAGTTACTTAACCTCTCTGAGTCTGAATTTCCTCATCTCTCATATGAGAGAAATAATACTGAGTGGGTTTCTGTGTGGACTAATTGAAATAAAGTGCTGACACACAGTGGGTTCTCAATAAATAGCAACATCCTCTGAGAGGCTTAATTATAGTCAAGCACATGGACTCTGGAGCCGCATTATACGGTTTCAAATCCCAGGGATGCCGTTTTCCAGCTGTGTGATCTCAGGCAAGGGACTTAATATCTGAGCCTCAGTTACCTCATGTGTATGATGGGAAGATGATAACAGTAGTATCTAGCTCATAGGGTTGTTGGGAAAATTTAGTCTTAATATATGGGAAGTGCTTTTAGAGCTATATGTGGCATATGATATTATGTATGTGGTGTTTTTCAATTTAAGGAGCCCATTCCAACACACCGCCGATTCAGCCTTCACCAGGTCAGGTACAGAGGTGACGAAACATGCAAGAAGGTTTGCCAGGTGACTCATCCAAGGTCACTGAAGTAACAAACAGTGAAGGAAAGATTCGAACTCAGGTATGTGGACTCCAAGTAAAGAAAATTCAACCACCATTCACTGTGGGCCTGGCCTATGCTGGTTCTAAAGCTACAGAATAAATAAGACCTTTCCCACACCCTCACGTCTTCTTGGGAAGGCAGACACATGCAAAATTACAGTGTGATCTGGGCTGTACAGAGGGTGGGCAGAGCCACTACCTCTGCTAGGACGGGTCTTGGGAAGCACGGAGGAGGATGCCCTGTGCTGAATCTTAAAATGCAAGTAGGTTCAGACCAGGTGCAGTTGATGGGGAGGAACAGTGTGCACAGGATCTCAGAGTGTGAACTTTCTGCATGTGTGAGGACCCTGCTGGAGAGGCTAGTGAGAAGACAGGTCTCCTTCCTGATGCAAATGAAATGCCAAGCCAGCTGCCTAGGGATGGCAATGCCCAAGACCCTAGCCAGGGCCTCAGGCACCCACTACTTTCTCATTAGCATCTTCTAGCAAAATCATAGATTCCGCCATACCCTTGGAGATGCCCTTCCCAGCCTTCCTTGGAGAAGAAATAAAAGGACTAGTGCATTGGTTCTCTTTTCACTCCCTCCTATGCCACCCTAGCCTGTATAATCCCAGATCTGACATTGGCCAACTGTACCAACTTCCACGTTCCCAGAGCCATCTGGGTCACTGACTAGAAAGGTCCAAACTGAAATAATGAGTTGGCAGTTGAACCCCAAATCCCCAAATATGAAAGGATAGGTGAATGCTTGAAGGTCACCTGGTCTAATTTGGCTCTGTGCAATGGTGGGAGGTGACGGTGGGTGTGGCAGTGGCTCACCCCAGGTGTGAAAGATCCGTGACCCACCCAGTGGCAAGCTGAGCTACAGTGTGTCCGACCTTGAGACAGGCTCTTGCCCAGACTTTTTTACATTTGGATATGGGCAGACCCATAGCCTCAGGAACTAGCTGCCTCAAAACTGCTGAGTGGACGGACATATTTGGCTGTTCCGTGCATCCTCTTTGAAGTGCTCAGATAAATCATGCTTCTTGACAAGCATGCTGCCTGTGGGAAAAAATCCATCCCAGCTCTTGAATTCCCATTTCTAATGATCCTCAGGAAATTATTGAGAAAATCAAAACACTATGTTTCAACGTGCTCTTCAAGACTCATCACAGTTCAAACGGTTTCCATAAATCCAAAACGCAAAAGGCATTTTTCAAAGGTTTACTGTTCCCCAAATGACAATAATGCCATATTGACTGACTTTCCTGAGAGCTCTGGGAGTTTGGAAAAACCGGTCAAGCAAGCAAGATCTTTAACTGAAAAAAAGAAGAGAAAAAAAAATGTGGGTGAACTTGACAGTTTGGTTGAAGTTTGTAGCATTTTCCCATTTTGACAGCAATTTTGTAGGTCCTGAAGCCTCCAGGTGTCGAATGACACCATGCTCGCCTTCTCAGAGCTCTGTCTCCCAATCTGCCCTCCACGCAGCCTCCAGAGCCATCTTTCTAAAACACAAATCGAATGTTGCAGCTCAAAAGCTCACTGCAGCTTCTGTAGTGTTTTTTTGAGTGAGATCATGAGGGTCCTCCAGCTTCCACAGATGCCCCTACCCAGCCTCCAGCAGAGGAGAGTAAACTGGTAATTCTGAGGGTCTGAGAATCACTATAGCTTACATTCATTCACTCAACAAACGTTTATGAAGTAGTTATTATATACAAACCCAGTAGATGGTTCAGCAGTTAAAAAAGAACAGGCAGAATCCATGCTTTCATGGAGCTTATATTCTAAAAAGGGAGACAGACAAATCAGATAAATAAGAAACTATATTGTATGTTAGATAGTGAAAAGCCAAACACCCATTTCTGGGTGGTGGAAGTAAATCCACACCCACCTGGGTCCACGACACAGAAGCAGAAAGGAGTTTGTCTCTCCTCTTTGACACCCACTGTGCCCTGGGAGTAGACAGGGCGTCCTGCCAAATGTGGGCCCCAAGATGCCCTTGTTCATGTGCTTTAACCTGTGGCGCTGTCTCAGCCTCCTACATAGATTGGCTCCAAACTGCCCTCTTCTTCCCAAAGCCAACACGCTCCTGCTTTCCAGGAATGAACCCCTTGCCTCTTTCTCTGTTCAAGGCCACCTGCAACTTGACATAATAATGAAAGCCTTAAAAAAAAACAATAGGGGAGAGGGTGCCAGTGGGTTTCCTAATAATATGGAGGAACCAGCCCACCAGAAGGTAGGAGGCTGGGAAAGTCCCAGAAGCAGAATCTGAGTAAGCCCATCAGCGGGAGCCTGGGTTGGGACTCTGAGAGACAGTGACCACATGCAGGACCCTGGAATCCGCCAGCCCCCTTGCAGCCCCCAGGGGCTGGCCTGCAGAGGCAAAGGGGCTTGCCTGTGGCTGCATAGCTGTTACGTAGAAGAATCCAAGGGCAGGTGTTCTGGGGATTATTAGAGTATAAAGGTTAAGAACTTGGGCTTTGAAGGCAAAGAAACCCAGGTTCAAAACGTCATCCTGCCTTTTGCTCTCTGTGTGGCCACGCTCATGCTATCCACCAGTTTCCTGGCCTGGAGAGCGGATATGTCCCAGGGACTTTGTGAGTATCAAAGGAGGCGATACCTGAGTTGCTCCTGTCATTGCATCAGGCAATGGTGGGTGCTTGGTAATGTCACTTCTTGTTATTGTTATGCTACACGGACTCAGGGGGCTACACAGAATCATTCACTGTGTGTTTCTTTTTGTCTCCCTATCACTGCCTCTGTAGTGTCTCCCTCTCTCTTTCTGTGTCTCTGTCTTGGTGTGTTTTCTGTGTGGGTCTGTATGTGTTGGGTGACTCTGTGTGTGTGTGTGTGTGTGTGTGTGTGTGTGTCTTTGTAAGTGTGTTTCTCTCTGCATCTCTGTACGTCCACCTGTGACTCTGACATTAAAGTACACGTGTGTCTCTTTCCAAATCTTTTTGTCTCTGTTCGTTTGTGCCTCTGCCTCTTTCTCTGTATCTCTCTATATCTATCCTCTCCCCTCTGTGTCTCTCTGTTTCCCTCTTTCTTTTTCTCTTTATCTCTGTCTCTCAATCTCTCTGGGTGTCTCTGTGTCTGTCTGTCTCTGTCTCTCTCACTTGCTCTTCTCCTCAAAAACCAGGAATGACCTAGAAGCCTCTTACGGTTCATTACAGGGAAAACATTGAACAATCACTCTTTGCTCATGCAAGGAGCTCGACAGCTGGAGCAAACAATGAGAAATTCAGGATTAATTGGGTGCTGATTATTTGCCAGGGAAAAAAATGGTGAGATATATATGAAACAAAAGACAACCTAGCAACAGTGAAAACCTCAGCACGTAGCAACAAAAGCAATCCTAATGAAGCACGACAAGGCCAGCGTGGAGCCAGCAGCCAGCCACTGTGTACCGAGAGGAAGGAAAATAAATGTTAGTGCAGCCCAGGGACCAAGGAAGGCCATTCGGGGTACTCTGGGCCCCCAATAGCCCGGCCACAGTCTCCCAGTACCTGCATGTTGAAGTCTCCAGAGATCTCAACCCCGTGCCCCACACAGGGACTCCCCTTCACTCATTCTCTGTGAAAAATTCTCACAAGCACCTGCCTGGGCATTAGTGAGGTGAGCTTGACCCAGACGTGATAACAACCATGTTTCCCCCAAAATAAGACCTAACTGGAAAATAAGCCCTGGCATGATTTTTCAGGATGACAGCCCCTGAACATAAGCCCTAATGTGTCTTTTGGAACAAAAATTAATATAAGACCTGGTCTTATTTTTAGGGAAACACGGTGTGTGCAAAGAACACCCAAGGGAAGAAGGGAGGACGAACATAATATGTAGGGGGAATGGCACGCGTGAAGGCACAGAGAAATCAAAGGTGTAGTGGGTCTGAAGAACACCAGGAAACCACGGCAAGGGTGGTTCCTCAAAACAGAGAACTACCATATGACCCATCCCACTCCTAGGCTTATACCCCAAAGAACTGAAAACAAGGATTCAAACAAATCCTGTACACAGATGTGCACAGCAAAACTACTCACAACAGCTAAAAGATGGACCCAAGGGTCCCTCAAGGAATGACTGAACAAACAAAACATGGTATGCACATGTGATGGAATATTATTCAGCCACAAAAAGGAAGGAAGTGCTGGTACGCGCTATGACATGAAACAACCTCAAAAACGTTGCTACGTGAAAGAAGCCAGACCCAAAGGGTCACATATTGGATGATTCCATTCACACATAAAATATCTGAAATAAGAAAATCCAGAGAGAAACAAAGCAGACTGTGGTTGCCAGAGGCTGGGGGGTGGGGGGGACTGGGGAGTATCTGTTAGTGGGTTCAGGGTTTCCTTTTGGGGTGATGAAAATGTTTTGGAACCCGATAGTGGTGATGGCTACACATTATAAATGTACTAGATGCCATTGAATTGTACATTTAAAATCTTGTTAGTGGTTAATTTTATGTTATGCAATTTTTACCCCAATAAAATAAAATAAAAATAATAAGATCAAATAAAAATAAAAGAAACCACAGCTGAGGTCTAGCCTACAGGTGAGAGCTGGGGTGGGCGGGGCCAAATGGCCAAAGGCATTAAAGGATGCTGCCTTTGCCTCGTTGGCGAGGAGGGGCTTTTGAGGGCCTCAGCTCAACCTCAGAACATTCAGCCAGAGGAGTGACATCATCTCACGTATGTGCTTTAGGACTGTTTCCTGGGGCTTGCAAACAGGGAGAGCCAGGAGGAGTACAGTCGAGGCACAAAGACTCCTCAAGAGGTTACTGTCAGATAGGATTGTTTTCAGGGAGAGTCTAAGAGGTGGGTGGGTAATAGGCACATTTGAAAGACGGGCACTGACTGTTCCACAGGAATGTAGGCTTGGCCCCAGAAAAACCGCTTAGATGCCTTGGGAATTCAAGATCCCTGAGCATCCTTTTTCAGGGGATTCTTGCAGGCTGTGCACTGTTTCTCCCCAAAGCCCTGGTTCTAGGTTCCCAGAGAGAGAAGATCAGAGACCTGAGGTCGCAGACCCTTTGTGTCAGCAGCCTGGCTTCTCTGGGAAGAGCCAGGAGGAGTAGGAGTCGGGGTGCATGTCCCAGCATCGTTAGCAGCTCAGCCCAGAAGTGTCTGTCTCAGAGATTTCTGTTCCCTCTGGTACTAGCTTCCAGGTTCTGCACTTTAAAGATTTGTTTTGATAAGACCTGCCTTAGTCAGAGGCATTATCTCCATCTCAGCTGGCTCCTTTCCTTTGCTTCCTTTATATTGACTTTCAAAAACTCCGTCAGCCACATTTGGGCTATGACTATTTTTTCATAAAGGAAAAAGCAAAGCACGTTGTCAGAGGCAGGGGGCCTGCCCATCTGGAGAGTAAGTAGAGAGTGGAGGTGGGCCTGGGCTGACTCTTTCAACATTATAAGACATTGATCCATGCAGGCCCTAATCCATACTTTGACCATGGGTGGCACTACTGGAGGTGCCTGTTACAGGGATGGTCAAATTTGAGGACCAGAAACTAGTCAGATATGCCAACATGCCCCCAGACAACTGAACAGGGGCACCAGGCAAAGGTATAGATAGGTGGGCAGGGGCCTGGGGTATGCTGGCAAGGCATTGGAGTGTGACAGAGAGGGGATCCTGGGGCTGTAAGTCAAGCTCATCATTACCAAAATGAACCCATCTATGCATCCACTCCCCAGCGTATGCATCCATCAGTTTGTACATCCATCATCACTTCCTCACTCCATACATGCACCCAGCCATTCAGCCATGCTTCCACCAAGTCATTTTCCACCCGTCCACCCAATTACCATTTACCAAGTGCCCATTCTGTCTGGGAACAGTGCTTAACTCAGCAGGAGACTGTGTTGGAAGATCAAAGTACAAATAGGCTGGGACCATGGAAGAAAGAGCACCCAGGCTCCCAGAGGAGCTAAAACACACAAAAAAATTGACATCAGATGAAACGTAAGAGGACTAGAGTTATAGGGGAAGTAGAATCAGATTTCGGACTCCTGAGATAGGACCACAGCCACAGGATACAACACGGTGGAGGACCCTGAAGGGAAGTGAAACACAAGGTCAGAACTGAACTACAAAGAGCATCCCGACCCTGTCGCAGAACAGGGGATGAAAGCTAAAACCCCTATGGCTGGGCCCAGGATTGGCCCTGGAGCCCTCAGAGGGGCAGCGCCTGCAGGTGGGGTGAGGTCTGAGCCCTAGCTGAGAAGCTGTGAGACTTCAGGACAAGACAGAAGCAGGGACTTGGCTAAGAGGTCCAAGACTTGGGGCTCCCTCCAGCTTAAGCTGTGGACAACTCTGAGTTTTTTCCTCTGGTTAGCAACATTATGGTAGCAGGGACCATCTCTGGTTCAGAAGCCACTCATATGTTTTGTCCGTAAGGCTTCTTCTTACACTAGAGGCAGGACCGACACAAAACTGTGCCAGGGTCTCAGCCTCAGTTTGCTCAAGATTCAATAAGTCAAAATTTACAGAGGACCCAGGTAGGTCCTCGCTGAACTAAATCTGTTATTAACCTCATTAACCAAAGGGAAATGTCCTTCCTGAAGTGATGTGATGATCAGGAGAAGAGGGACAATTCCTCAAGTTCCTAAATACACCCCAAGTTGGGATCAGAGTTCACAGGAGCTTGCCAGAGTGTTTGAGAAGGAGACAAAGTGACAAGTACGAGAGCCTCCCTGTGGTGGGGTGGGAAGGACTTGAGCTCAGAAGATTTAGGCCACCAGACCGCAAGTCCATGACAACCTTCATATTTGTTTCCATGGTCCCTGGATGCTCACTGAAACCATTCCAGGAAATGGAAGCTTGCATAGGTGATGTGACTTGCCCAAAGCCATTTAGTTATTAGTGACCCAACCAGAAGATTCAAGTCTCCCAACTCCAATCTCACTGCTCTGACTCCTGCATCATGGCACTTCCTGGGGACAGATATGAGCAGAGAGACGAGGTAGGACTCTAGTTACTAGAAGAGAGCACAGGAGAGCAGGGCTGAGAGGGCATGGGCACCACACCTACTTGTGGGGCCACGATGACCCCACTGTGCAAGGAAGGACTGGGGCCAAGAGCTACGTGGGTGGTGGCAACCCTGCCTCAGGCTTGAACAAGTCAGCAGTCTCCATCTAGAAAGCTCCCTGGGTGATCTAGGCAGTCTACTAATTTAGAGAGTTATCAATTAAAGATTTACCAATATTTCTTCTATGATTTCCTGTATGAACTATATCCCTTCTTTCTTCTCTAGGATATTTGACCCCTTATCTGTCTCCCATGTTCTCTTAAAACTAAGTGCATGATAAGTATTCAATACCCACCTATGAATGTCACCTCTTACGTGGTTTTTACATCCAGTCATCAAACAACACTCTGGCAGGTATACCTTTTCTCTTCTCCCAGCTTAGTAATTGCAGCAAAAAGAGGACTTCCACTTTTCCAACAGGACTGAGCCTCATCGAACCTCCTTGGATCACCTGCCCATTCCTGAGCCACTCCCTGTGGCCATAGTGACATGCAGACGATGATTGGCAGGGGCTGAGCCCCAAGGCTGTCCTGAAAGTGGAAGGTGTGGCCCTAACAACCGGACTGAGATCCAGGATAAGAAGCTGTAGCAGAAGAAAGGGGAGTGGGTGCAGGTAAAACAACCATCTCTGCCCCACAAAGGGGTATGGCTTGAAGGTCTGGAACGAGCATTGGGAGGCAGGTAGGGCTGAGGCCTCTGCCATCCTGGTATGGTTCTGATGGAGCCCCATGAACTCTGCCTGCCCTGGGAACAAGCACCCCAGGAATGGATTCAGATGCAGCCCTAGGCTCACTTTGGACCAAGAAGGGCTGAGGAAGAGAAAAGACAGCTCCCAGGCCAGCCCCTTGGCGTCCTCTTGAAACAAAGTCTTAGGCCCCAAACAAGCCACCAGCCCGGAGGGCTGGCCACTGCTGACAGTCAAGGGAAACCGGCCCTCCCCTTCCCAAAGAGAAGGGGATGTTGCAATTCAGAAAGTCTCAGCAAAGCTGTAGAAAAAGGTCACAGAGGAATAAATTATGGAGATTAAAAGAGAGCCCAGATCTATGGAGGCTGGGCCTGCACTGCAGCCCCTCAGTTTTCTCTTTAATCATCAGTTCTCTAATTCTGGGACATAAAATTACAAGTTCATTGATAATGATCAGCGATTTCCCAGAGAAAGCCCAGCCCTAATTAAGAGCAGGAGAAGCTGACACTGCCTTTCAACTTCCCACCATGGTCCAGCCAGAAAATTACCTGGTTCTGCAGAGCAAATAACAGCAGTGGGCACTCAGGGGGCCCGGGCTACCTGACGAACATGCGCTTGGCTGAATTAATATGCAGAGAGAGTCGCTTCGAGTGCTTGCAATTTGCTGGTAATTGGGGCATTGACGGACGCTGGGAGAAAGCAGCCGAGCGGGTGCATGAACATGGAGCTGCACTAGCTACTCTTACAGGAAGAGAGACCCACGGACAAGAGGCTCGGACAGCTCTCCTGTTGGCTGCCTAGGAGTCAGGGATCCAGGGTCAGTGTGTAGTCAGTATTTGATAAGAACTGATTTTTGGGGTGTGGTCAAGGTTAGAGGTCAGTGAAAGGTGACACTATGTCCAGGATCAGGACAGTGGTCCTGTGCCTGGGTGAGGTTCCGTCTGTGTCTCCCATCTTATTTCCTGTACCTCCCTGCCTCCTTTCTTGTGCTCCCCAGCAGATCTCCTGGGGGTTTCTCATCTCTCGGTGCATCTTCTTTTCCTGATTCCAGATACGCTGTAGAAGTCTGAGATTGACCTCACAGCCTTTGACTGTATAAGAGGACTTCCTAAGGGACTTTGAGTCATAGGCTCGAACCACATGAGAGCAATGGCATCCTCCAGGCATGTTGTGACCCTCCTTGGAGCCATCACCAGGGAATGACAGGAGGCAGCTTGTGTGGCTCACAGTGGGGACTGCCCCCATCCCCTGGCTCCATAGTCCAGAGCACAGGCTCCCAGCAGGGCTCTTGCCTCCCAATACGCTCCCCAAAGCACTAATCAGATTAGCAGCGCAGCCATCTGATCACATTGGTGGTTCAGCTGACTTAGGTGATGGGCTCTTCCCATGTCACCTCCACAGTGGTCTTCCCAAGATGGCTCCAGGGATTCTTTCCAGGAATAAGGCCCTGAGGATTCCAACCAGACAGATGCTGGGGAAGAAGCTGATGCTTTGCTCAGCCCTGTCAACACACAGTTTCTATTGAGTCCTGCCTTGGGGGGGCCAGCCTAGAAGCGAGCAGGTACCTCATGCATCCTGCCCTTCCAGTAGGTTGATCAACCCTCCTGGTTTACCTGGGACTAAAGGGTCCCCAGGACATGCGGCTTTCAGTGCTAAAAGTGGGAGAGTCCCAGGCAAACCAGGATAGATTCCTGGGAACATTGGCTTATCTTGTCCCGGAAACCAGGGCCATCCTGAACCTCTCAACCTCAAGCTGTAAATAAGGAGACAGAGAGACAAGCCAAGCAGAATGTTCTAACTTGGGGAGGGAGAATAGAGAGGCAAAAATCAGAATTTAGATCATTGAAGGTCTGTAAATAGCCAGGTAGGCTTGGAGGCAGGTCTTACATCTGGACCCAAGTGGTAGTCAGGGTTCTTTCCAGCTTGATTTTCATTTGGAAATATAATTGATCTTAGAAATGCCAGTTCTGTAATAATTTATTAGGGATGTATTCTCTCCCTAATAAAAAGAGAAAATAATAACAATTGTTGTTATTTTAACAACAGTTAAAATACGAATGTATTGGAAGCTTACTGGCCAGTCTTAGTCTGCTCAGCCTGCCATTACAAAACACCATAGACCAGGTGGCTTCAACAGAATGTATTTCTCACAGTTCTGGAAGCTGGGGAATCCAAGATCAAGGTGTCGGCCAATTTGGTTCCTGGTGAGAGCTCTCCTCCTGGCTTGCAAATGGCCACCTTCTCACTAGGTCCTCATGTGGCCTTCCCTTGGTGTGTGTATGCTGGGAAGGGGAGTTGGGGATTGAGAGAAGCAAGCAAGCTCTCCGGTGTCTCTTTTAATAAGGGTGTTAATCCCATGGTGAAGTTCCCGTCTTGATGACCTCACCAAAACCTAATTACCTCCCAAAGCCCATCTCCAAATACCTGCAAGGTTAGGGCTGCCACCTAGGAACTTGCAGAGAACACAATTCAGTCCCATATGGTAAGCATTTTGCACGCAACGTAAACATTAATCCCATTTTTGAGATAGGAAACCATGAAGGCTTAGAGAGGTAAAGTAACTTTGCTAAGGCCACGTAACAAATAACTGGAGCGCACACGGGCTTCCCCAGGATGCATGCTGTAGGAGATGCCCCAGGTCCAGCCCACAGGAGAGTCAGCCTAGAACGCAGTCATATCTGGGCCAGTATGAAGGTCTTCTGCCTCCACTTACATAAGGGATGGAGGAGCTTCCTGTGGAACCACTCACTCTGGCTAAGAGAGCCAGACCCACATGCTTACTTCGAAAACCAAGAGTATGGGTTTGGAAGGAGTGATTCTGGATATGGGTCATATCACTCAGTGAACCAAATAATTACCCTGTGACCTAAGGAGAGAGAGATGCAGCTGAAGAATAAGTACACACTAGAAGAACTTCTCTACAGCCATTTCTGGGGATGTCAAGAGCCTGGCAGTGGCCCCAGGCAGCCTTGGCAGCAGAGGAGGAAGGACCATGCCCTCAGCACCATCTTCAGCACCACACACTGGCAGTCCCAACCCAGACAGCACAGGCACTGGCATCACTGCTTCCACCTGTCGGGGACAGAGTCACGAGACATCAGCACCATGAGCAGTGCAGGAGAGAGAGAAATACAGCTCATGGGGCACCTGGGACGACTCACTGCAGAGCACCCAGAAGACACCTCCGGGCACTCACAGAATTCTCTAGAAGGAACTGCGCTCAGGTCCACTGGAGTCCTTGCACCAGAAGTGGCAAGTGACTCTCACAGGGATCTCATTTTTCACCTTCCACCGAACAAGACCCAGGAAACATGAGTTACATTTATACTGTTTTCTTGCTTTAAAACACACACACCGTACTCGTCAGCTCAGACTGCCATAACAAAACACCATAGAGACCGGGTGGCTTAAACAACGGACACTTATTTCTCACAGTTCCGGAGACTGGGAAGTCCAAGGTCAAGGTGTCAGCCAATTCAGTTCCTCGTAAGAGTTCTCTTCCTGACCTACAGACAGTTGTCCTCTTGCTGTGTCCTCACATGGTGGAGAGAAAGAGCTTTCCTTACAAGGGCACCAGCCCTATTGGGTTCGGGTCCCCCCTTTTGACCTCATGGAACCCTTGTCACCTCTTAACAGGCTCTATCTCCAAATGCAGTCACATTGGGGGTGGGGGTTAGGGCTTCAACATATGAATTTGAGGGGGACACAGACATTCAGTGCCACACACACACAAACACACACACACACACATACACACACACCTCCAACTGAGGCCTAAGAGCAAGACCGGGCAGGTTTTACTGTCCCCACTTTGGACATGAATTCACTACGGCTCAGAGATTTTCAGTAACTTACCCAAGGTCATCAATAATTACGTGTTAATCTTTTTAGAACATTTTCCTTATTAGTTCTAAATCACCTTGTTTGTAGAACCTGTCACACCCTGCCAACATCCCATAAGTACTTGCCCTTCCAGTGTTTGATGAGTGTGCCTGCTACACGCCCCGGAGGGCTCAGCTTCCCCAGGTGCTGCCCTCAGGGTGAAGGATGGAAACTGGAGGATAAATACCATAGCTTCCTTGCTCCTGATACATAACTTTACATGCATGTTCTACAGTCTCCCAGAGCTGCCCAGCAAGACCAAGCCACCATTGCCCACAGTGCTAACCTACTGGAGAACACATTTAGTTTGCCGCCCTTCCTGCCATGTCTCACTCCCCACCCCACCTGAGACCACCTCTCAGATAAACTATTTGCACTCACATCTTTGTCTCAGTGTCTGATTCTAGGGAAATACAACCAAAGACAATGTTTATGGACTAAATTTGGAAATTATGAAAATCATGCTTGAGTCTACTCAACAAAATATTTTAAGTGGCTAATGTATGCCAGGTACTCTGCTAGGCCTTGGAAATTAATAAGAAACAAGATAGGCATCACCTCATAAAGTTTATATCTAGAAGAAATAAAAAAATCTTCTGTAGCTTACCAACTAGAAATAGCCACTATTACTTTTCCCTAGATATATAATTCCAATTTTACAAGTCCATGCAATTATACACATGTATAGTTACTAAATATAAATTGTGCCATAGTTGAATCCGGATTTTTTTCTCATAATATTATGCGTATTTTTCTGTATCTCTAGTCTTTAAAAATAGGACTTTTAATGGCAATGAAATATTCCCTCATTTGTACCAGCATTTATTTCACCATTCCCCAATTGTTTCCAATGTACCATGATTACAGATAACACCATGATAAAACTTAAACAGATTCTAAGCATGCTGTGATGTAATCATCTTAGCATTTTAGAAAAATCACCCTGGAAGTTGGAAGCAGGGAGACCAGTTGGAGCCGGTCGGAATATTTTAGGTCAGAGAGGATGACGCTTATACCTGGATGTGGGTGATGGAGGTGAAGCAAGAGGAGAAGTGGGATTAGAAAGACAGAACTGGGCCTCGGAATGGCTTCTCCACCTCCATTTACAACCTCTTGTCATCAGCTTAGTGCTTCCACGTTCTTTAATTGTCAGCTTATTACTCTTGACTCCCCCTACTTAATTGTCAGTCCTTCCAGGAGAGTCCCCGTAAGATCTAGTACATGTCTAGACAAATATTACTGGGGTCAAGTGCCCTTCTTCCTTTGATAGAAATAATTCTGGGGACACAGTTATCCTTCTTAAACTAGCCATGAGTAGGAGTCATCCAACGAAAACTGGTGAGGTTGGCAGAGCTGGTCATTTGAGCAGGAAAGGACTTGATCATTTATTGGCCCCCACATGTGTCAATCCTCTCTGCTCTGACAACAAGCGCTGATCTGAGCACCCTGGAAGTAGCAATAGGAGTTTAGAGAGAGATGCACCTGGGGCTACTATCATGCACTCTGACTCCATGGTGGCCAGGGCAAAAGCAGGCTTTCCAGAGCCTTCCTTCAGGTGGGGAAAGGCAAGAGAGGCAACTGTGAACTTAGGATAAGTATATAAAACACAGAGGAAGAAGAGATTTCTTCCCCCAGGGAGGCCAGGCCCTAAAGGGATTTGCCAAGAGTATGAAGTAGCAGTAACGTCAAAGTCCAGTGAGGTCAAAAACAGCCCCAAGAACACCATTTATTTCCTGAGTGCCAAGTGCGTGGCAGGCCCTGTACTGGGAGGTGAAGACATCGTGTTCAGCAATAGGGCCTGACCCTTCCCTCATGGAGTTTACAATCTACTAGGCGCAGGCTAACACGGAGGAAGAAGACTTGGGACCAGGTACCTCCCTGTAGATAATCTGACTTCACTCTCTAACAACCATCCTAGGAAACAGGTACTGTCATGGTTCCCATTTTACAGGTGTGCAAGTCGAGGCTCAGAGAGGTTAAGTGAACTAGCCAAATAACACAGCTGGTAGGCAATAGGGCCAGGATTTGAACCAAGATACAGCTAAGTTCAGAGATCCCCCACCCCACCCCCATCGCCTTTTGCCAGAATAGTGATTCTCAACCAAACGTGATGTCTTTCCCCAGGATACATTTGGCAATGTCTGGAGAGGCATTTTTTTGTTTTTTACAACTTGGGGAAATGTGCTACTGGCACCTAATGGGTAGAGACCAGGGATGCTGGCAAACATCCTACAACATATAAGACGGCCCCTCACAACAAAGAATTACAATGTCAATGGTGCTCATGTTGATGATGCTGGGTTAGCATGTGGGCCATAAGGTCCCATAAGCAGAGGCTCGATTCCCCCCGAAAACTCAGGATTTGTCTGAATGCGCAGCCAGTCTGTCCAGGGGAGACAGCGCCAGGCCCTAGGTGTGGGTGGGCCTACTGGCAGTAGGAGTATCAGCCCCAAAACACAGGGAGGACAGAGATGGATAATGTCCCAGGTGCCAGACAAATGACACCTGCAGGAGGAATGGAATCCCAGGTGGAGAAGCTCCCAGAGCAGCGGCCCCTCCTCACACCCTCCTCTTAAGATGTTTGTCCTTGGCGGCATATTCATCAGCTCCTTGAAAGATACAAACACAAATAGTTCTTGGAGCCGCTTGCTCTCCCTGGACAGCACTGAACTAATATTTGTTTTAGCAAATGGCTGAGCTGTTCATCTTCTCTGGCAAAGGGGATTTGTTTTCCTCTCAGCAAATCATTGGGGTTCTAAGTTGGAGAAGCCAGCATCAGGAGGGCCAGCATCTCTTTTCGGGTCCGATGCACAGGGAACCATGCTCCATGATGAAGAGACGGTTGCAGAGGGAAGTGGAGGCAACATTAGCTGTGGTCCTACTGTGTGCCAGGTTTTATATGCTCATCTCATTTACAATTGTTCTGAAAGGAATGGGACTGATATTTTTTTGGCCCCATTTTACAGAGAAGAAAACTTAAAATCAGAGAAGTTAGATAACTTGTCCAAGGCCACACAGCTTGTGAGGGACATTGATGGATTGGATCACGTGTATGTGATCCAAAGCCCCTACATGTGTAGGTTGATGCTGTGCCAGCAATGGAGCCTTCTCAGCAAAGCAGAACCTCATGCACCTCCCCAATGGGACAGAGAACAGTCATGCAGGGAACAGGGACTACGGATCCAGTCAGTGAAAAGCTCTGCAGACCCTGATCCTGTCAGGAATCTTTATGTTGTGAGTTAAGAAACCCAACTCAAACTGGCCTAAACAACATAAGGATTTAACCACTCAGGAGTTAGAAGTTCTTGAGGTAAGGCAGACTTCAGAGTTTGTTAGAGTCCATGGCCAAACAACGTCATCAAGGACCTAGTAGTTTCTGTGTCTCCTCTCTGCCTTCTTTAGTGTCATCTTTCCTCCTCATGGTGGCAAAATGGCTGCAGTAGTTCCTTCTATATCCCATCGTCTGGAAAGAAGAGGGTTGGCCTTCAGTAGCTCTCTCAGGCCAGTAAGAAACCTTTTCTATAATGCCCTGGGAGCTTCTCCTCACATCTTTTTTTTTTTTTAATTTATTTTTTAAATTTATTGGGGTGACAATTGTTAGTAAAATTACATAGATTTCAGGTGTACAACTCTGTATTACATCATCTATAAATCCCATTGTGTGTTCACCACCCAGAGTCAGTTCTCCTTCCATCACCATTCCTCACATCTTGATAGCCCAATTTCAGTCATACGCCCATCCCTGAGCTAATTTTTCTGACCAGGGAGAAGACCTCGCACTTACTGGCTTAAGCCTGAGCTAACTGAACATGACACTGTAGCAAGGGGGTGAAATTCGGAACCTGACTGAGTAAACAGAAATCAGAATCAACTCTTGGAACTACAGTTGGGTCGATGCTCTAAAAACAGCATGGTCGAAGCTGAATAATATTGAATGTCAATTATAATTGAGTATATATATAGTCACAGGATATGGAGTACAGCATATGGAATGGAGTCAATGGAATTGTAACAGCGCTATATGATGTCAGAGCAGTAGTATATTGCAGGAGGGGGGTTGTCACCTTGTGAGGGCTGTAAATGTCTAACTATTACATTGTTTTGTACACCTGAAACTAAAAAAATAAATATAAATAGATAAATAAATAACATGGTCAGTGCACTTAACCATTTCATTCATTGGCGAGAGATGGAGGCAATTTGAGGGAGGGAACCATCAGGTCTAACACAGGCACCAAGCAGACCAGTTTCTGTTTGAAATCCGACTGGAGGTCAGGAGGTTGGAAAACCTGGCTCTCCATGAAGCCTGCTTTAGAGGGTCAGCTCAGCTGGCCGCTACACCTGCATGTAGTGACAGGCACAGTGACAACAGATGTGTGGATGCCTTCAGATCTGCAGCCAGCTCTGGCGAATCATTCCATTTATGAGCTAGGGGCAAGACCCCTTTAAGATAAGGATGTGGAACAGTCCAGCAGAGAGAGACAGAATGAGGGTCTGGATGCTGTGGTGTTTCTTTGAGGAAAGGCAGAGGGCCTTTTGTGAGTGAATGATACCTATAACCCATATTATCTATTTCTGTAAACCTGTCAGCTCCACAAGAGCAAGGACTGAGTTTTTCATCTCTATCCCTAGAATTCAGTATATAACCTTGTACATAGCAGGCAGTCAGCATCCCGAAAATAAGACCTAGCCAGACAATCAGCTCTAATGAGTCTTTTGGAGCAAAAATTAATATAATATCATATTGTATTATATTATGTTATATAAGATCCGGTCTTAAATTAATTTTTGCTCCAAAAGATACATTAGAGCTGATTGTCCAGCTACGTCTTATTTTCGGGGAAACACGGTATATATATATACACATACATATATATATATATATATATATATATATATATATATATATATATATATACACACACACATATGAAACTTTGTACTTTGATGAGAGTGAATATGTTTTCTTCTCAGGGACATATACATACAACATTCACAAAAATTGAGCACATATAAAGTCACAAAGAAAACATCACTAAGTTTCTTAAAGTAGAAATATTATTAACAACGCTCTCTGATCACAATGCAATACAATTTGAAATTAGAACAAAAAATTTTATAAAGACCTTTCCATCTAAAGATTTAAAACCTTCTTATTAGCTGTCTACTACTGCATAAAAAGTACCCCAAAACTTAGCAGTTCAAAACAACAAACCCTTATTATCTCACAACATGCATATGTTTCCTAGCTCTGCCTGCAGACAGGGCCTACAAGAAATGTCATCCCAGCATCAATAAGCACACCTAGAAACCAGATTTTGGCTTCTAAGTAGCATACGTCATTAAATGGAACGATGTCTCCTCTTCTCCTCCTCCTTCTCCTTCTTCTTCTATCAAAGGTTTTATGTTTTTAAGATGGACAACATGATGATTTAATAATATACTGGTACATTGTGAAATGATCACCACAATCAAATTAATTAACATATACATCACCTCCCATAGTTACCATTTATGTGTAAGTGTGGTGAGAACACTTAAGATTGACTCTCTTAGAAAATTTCATCATTAACTATAGATGCCATACTGTATATCAGATCCCCAGAACTTATTCATTTTATGACTGAAAGTTTGTACTCTTTGACCAACACCTCCTCATTTCCCCAAGCTCCCAGCCCCTAGCAACCACTGTTCTACTTTCTGGTTCTATGAGTTTGACATTTTTAGATTCCACATATAAGTGAGAGCATACAATATTTGTCTTTCTGTGTCTGGATTATTTCAATTGGCATAATGTCCTCTAGGAAAGCATGGCTCTTTGAATAATAGCTGATTCTCATGCTGGGCTGGGAAAGTACAGGGTGATCCTGGGACAACTTTTACTACTAGAAAGTAAGGAAATGTTCAAAAACTGATGGGGCATGTATAGTCCATCAGTGGTAACTTGTAGAGGCTCACAATGGTCAAATATAAGACAATTTGAATAAGATAATTAATTGTAATGGATTATAATCTATAGAATAAAATAAGTGTCCATGAGCCAATAATACAATGAATAAAAGATGAGTGGATGAATGAATGAATGAACGAGAAGGGAAAGTTCTTTCTTACAATGGAATCCCAACTAATAAAAATAGAAGAAATGATTAAAATAGAAAATTATCATTTGGCAAAGACCATAATAATAATTTTCAGTCAAAAGTCATTCATGGGTGCTAAAATTAGTGGGCAAAAATATAATGAGAAGCAGGATATTTACATAGTCTCAAAGTATCCTCGCAGAGGATATTTATTAAGCACCAAGGGGAAAATGATAACTTTACATCAGAGAAACCCTGGAGACGCCACCTGAACCAAGTGATCAAAGTTAACATCAGCAGTGATGGGATTTATCAGTATCACCTGCCTCCTGATAGGAAGCACTGAGAAAGACACAATATCACTTCTGTGGTATTCTTGCCAAAAACATATAACCTGAATTAATCATGAGGAAACATCAAATAAATCTAAATCAAGGAACATTCTACAAAACCACTCACCAGCACTCTTCATCAAAGAAAAAGACTAATTAAAAGACACTGAGAAGATCCAAGATGGTGGAGAAGGTAAACACTGCCTCCTTCCTTCCATGAACACATTCAAATTACAACTAAACTAAAGAACCATCAACCTGGAGCATCATCTGAAGTCTAGCTGAACAGAAATTTTATAACTAAGGATATAAAGAAGACATGTCCAGACTGGTAGGAGGGTTGGAGACACGAAACCAGCTAGCCCCAGACCTCTGGCAGTTGAGAACCAGGAGGGCTATCTCGGCCATGCAGGTTCCCCCAGGAGGAGCTAGGGACCCAAGCCGCAAACCAGTCTCCCCAGCTTAGAGGACTGGTGCTGGAAAGAGAGACCCCCACAACATCTGGCTGTGAAAAACAGTGGGCATTCAAAATATCCAGGTAGGAAGGAAGGTTACAGGAAACCCAGACATCCACTTAAATGACCCTTGCACAGACTCTCTCACTCACAGGTACTCACCTTGGACTCCAGCAGAAGGGCAGTAACTCGGAAGGTGTTGAAGACATACGGCGGGGGGGGCGGGCGGTGTAGACTGAGGAGTGTGGCTTCAAAGCAAGGACTGAAGGACAGTCACCATTTTCCCCGTGTGGAAAATGCAGCCAGCAGGTGGGCGCCATCTTTCCTGTGTTGAGCCCACCCCCACAGGCCAAATCTGAATCTAATTGGCCTGGTGAGCTCCACTGCTTCTCTGGTGCTGTCTCACTGGGACCGCACTCAACACCAGAGGCACTTTCTCCCCAAGCAGCAAGCCTGGCCCACATTGCACTCTTTCTTATAAAACTATCAGAGTCCATGGGCCCCAGGTGGGTGGCAACTGGCCTCAGTGTGCTCTGAGGCTTTTGCTAAGTAGCTCCAGGCTCAGCACTGCCACCAAACCAGAGTCTACATTAACCTGTTGACCACAACTCTTCCCGCTCTAGTAAACTACTTCCTGAGATCCCACCTCACCCTGCACTTGCGTACCTGCATGAGGCTTTTTCAGTGGCTGAACCTTAAGGGAGCTGGCAGGTGGCAGCAGGCTTCAGGGTGCCCTGGCTTTTTGCAGAGCTACCACAGGCCCAGCACTCATGGCAGACATCCTCGGTTCGCAGTGTGGCCTCTCCCACATGCCTCCAGGGTTAGCACAGGCAGCAAACAACCACGGATCACTTTATAGCTCCTACCAGGTAGTCCCTAGCCAGTCACAGGCAGTGGGTGACCAGGGCCTGCACCAGAGTCCCTCTCAAGAGACCCTAGAACAAACATACTTAGAGATTAGCTCACAGCACAGCAGAGCACAGCCCAATTAGCACCTCAAGCTGCAGACCCAAAGGGCCGTCTTAAGAGGCACCAGAGCCCACTGGGGTGAATTCCACTCAGTGGGGTAAGCCCCCTGCACAGCAGTTTATAAACTATAGATGTGGCCAAACCCTACAGCCAATCAGCCTGAGCGTGAGTCCTACCCACTAATGTGCCAATAGCAATCAAGAATCAACTATCACAGGAGGGCACACACAATCCACACAAGGGGCACTCCTGGAGTACTCGCGGGAGGTGATTAGGAAGATTGTGCCAGGGCCACACAAGGCACCTACTACATAAGGCTACCCAGAGAAGACTGGGAGACATAGCAGATCTACCTAATACATAGAAACAAACAGAGAGGCAGCCAAAATGAGGAAACAAACAAACAAACAAAAACTGCATCACAAATGAAAGGACAGGAGAAAACTCCAGAAAAAGAACTAAACAAAATAGAGGCAAGCAGCCTACCAGATACAGAGTTCAAAATAATGGTTATAAGGATGCTCAAATAACTTAGTGAGAACTTCAACAGAAAGATAGCAAGCATTAAAAAGGGCATAGAAACCATAAAAAAGAACGAGTCAGAAGTGAAGAATACAATAACTGAAGTGAAGAATGCACTAGAAGCAATCACCAGCAGACGAGATGAAGCAGAGGATCAAATCAGTGATTTGGAAGACAAGGCAGCAGAAAACACCCAATCAGAATAGCAAAAAGAATCCAAAAACTGAGGAGAGTTTAAAAGACCTCTGGGACAATATCAAGCATAAGAACATTCGCATAATATGGGTCCAGAAGGAGAAGAGAGAAAGCAAGGGATTGAGAACTGATTTGAAAAAATAATGACTGAAAACTTTCCTAACTTGGTGAAGGAAATAGACATACAAGCCCAGGAAGAGCAGAGAGTCCCAAACAAGATGAACCCAACCAAAGCCTGCACCAAGACACTTTATAATCAGAATAGCAAAGGTTAAAGACAAACAGAGAATCCTAAAAGCAACCAGAGAAAGGCAACTAGTAACTTCTAAGGGAGCTCCCATAAAATTGTCTGCTGATTTCTCAACAAAAACTTTGCAAGCCAGAGGAATCAGCACAAAATATTTAATGTGACAAAACCCAAGGACCTACAACCAAGATTACTCTACGCAGCAAAGCTATCATTTTCAATTGAAGGACAGATAAAGAGCTTCCCAGACAAGAAAGCTAAAATTCATCACCATCAAACCAGCATTACAAAGACTCTTAGAGGGACTTCCTTAGGGTAAAAAAAAAAAGTTCAAATTTATGAATGATCAAATGGCAATAGCTACGTATCTATCAACAATTACTTTCCATGTAAATGGATTAAATGCTCCACTCAAAAGACGTAGGACGACTTTGTTTCCTTGATAAGGAAACAAATCCTTACATATGCTGCCTATAAGAGAATCACTTCAGATTGAAAGACACACAGAGATGGAAGGTAAAGGAATGGAAAAAGATATTTCATGAAAATAGAAACAAACAAAAAAGCTAAATAGCAATACGTATACCAGATAAAATAGACTTTAACACAAAAGCTATAACAAGAGAAAGAAGGACCCAGTAATCCCACTTGTGGGTGTTTATCTGAAGAAACCCAAACTGCTACGTTGAGGGAACGTGTGCATCCATATGTTCACTGTAGCACTGTCTACAATGGCCAAGATGTGGAGGCAGCCTGGTGTGCATTGATGGATGAGTGGATGAAGAAGAGGTGGTACATATACACAATGGAATATTGCTCGGCCATGGAAGGGAATGGGCTCTTGCCATCAGCAGCGGCAGGGATAAACTTGGAGGGTACTCTGGTGAGTGGAGGGTAAGACAGAGAAAGACAGATGCAATGTGATTTCGCTTATATGTGGAATATAAAGAACAAACTAAACAAATAAAATAGAAACAAACTCACAGATACAGAGAATACATTAATGGTTGCCAGATGGGAGGGGGGTTGGGGGTGAATGAAAAAGGAGAAGGGATTAAGAAGTACAAATTTGTTGTTACACAGTAATCATGGGGATGTAGGGTATAGCATAAGGAATATAGTCAATAATATTGTAGTAACTATGTGTGGTGTCAGAAGGTTGCTGGACTTACCATGGTGATCACTTCTTTAGGTCTATAAATGTTGAATAACTATGGTGTATACCTGAAACTGATATAATATTGTAGGTTAGCTATATTTTAATAAAAATCTTTTTTGAAAGTAAAAGAGAGAGCGAGAGAGACTAAAGAGATGTGACAACTAAATGCGACATGTGATCCTGGAGTGAGTCCTGGACCACACCAAAGACATGAATGGAACAACTAGAAAAACTTGAATAAAGTCTGCAGTTTAAATAATAACACTAACAAGGGATTAGAAAGTACAAATTAGTAATCACAGTATAGCCACAGGGATATGAAATACAGCTTGGGAAATGTAATCAATAATGTTGTAAAGATTTTGTAGGTGGTCAGATGGGCACTTGTCTTATTAGGGAGACCACTTCATGGCCTGTGTAGGTGTCTGACCACTGCACTATACACCTGAAGCTGAAGTGGAATAATATTAAATGTCAGTTATAATTTATATATATATATGGAATAGAGTCAATGGGATTGTAACAGCTATATATATATATATCAGAGGGGGAGTAGATTGGGGGAGGGGGGTTATCACTTTATAAGGGGTATAAACGTCTAACAACGTAATAACATTGTTTTGTACACCTGAAACTAATTTAAAAGATAAAAATAAAAACTAATAACACTGTATCAAGTTAATCACCTGAGTTTTATAATTGTACTATAGCTGTGTATGATGTTAACACTTGGGAAATCTAGGTGAACGCTTCATGGAAATATTTTGTAGTACTTCTGCAGTATTTTGTAAGTCTGAAATTGTTCCAAAATGTTAAGTCTTTTAAAATTTAATTAGAAACTCCCTCGAAAAAGATTAGAAATGTGTAGCATTCAAACTTAAGTTGTTTGCTATTCAGCATTGCAATCTCTCAAACCTTTAATAAAATGCTATGATGCCCAGTTCCTGGACTGGCGGTCCTTTAGGGGAGCCAAGTTTGGTATGACAAGTAGCCATGAGAATGATACTGAGAGTCAGGGCAGGAGAAATACAAGATGTTGGAAAATTCCCAGCGGTCTTGGGGCATGACACTAGCTTTCCTACCATACGTAGGATGGAGACTGAGCCCCCTTTATTTACTAGTAGAGGACAGAGTGGCCCCGTGGGAATGTAAAACATGGGTAGACTCAGGTGACAAGTGCTTGATAACATAAGGAATTGGTAGGACGGGGCAGATGAGGAAAAGCCTAACCAGGCTGTCTCCTTCACCAGTGACCAGGCGACGGAACAGGGCTGATTGAGGCAGGACTGTCAATCACACAGAGAGGAAGAAACTCATTCAACTGTTGTTGAACCCCTACTATGAGTCACTCACTAGAAAATAGAGTGGGAAGTAGGCAATTGGCAGGAAATGGGTCATAAGAGGAGAGAAGCCATGTGTCCTAAGATTCAGCAGAGGGAGGAGTTCCTGCAGGAGCAGGGGCGGGCAGAAAGGGGAAAGAGACATCAGGGAAGCCTTGAAGAGGAAGCAGCATTGGTTCTAGACCTTGAAGAAGAAGATTCTGACAGATGGGCGGAAACAGCAAGGTGGCCACTTGAGGCTCAACAGAGAAAACACACACATACAACTAAAAAATAGCCTCTCTCTCTCTCTCTCTCTCTCTCTCTCTCTCCTCTGTGTGCGTGTGTGTGTCTTTCACCCAGAAGTTCTTCTGTCTCTTAAGGCTGTGGGATGTTTCAGGAGACTGTAATGCAAAGGACTCCGAGCCCTCAGATCAGATCAGGAACAGCTCACTGCCTTTCTCCAGATAATCCATTCGGAAAGTGATGGCCAGGAAATAATCCCCAAACCGACAAACGCACACCTCAGAGCCAGTGCTCTCAGGAACAAAGGAAGCCTGCCCTTCCCCAGTTTCTGAGCAGCTCAGGTCCAGTCTCAAGTGTAAGGGCTCCTCCCTGGGTGCAAGTCTTATCCTGGGAACCTGGAAGGGGGAGAGGGATGTGGGAAAATGTAGAAAAGGCAGCTGGTTTCACTGAGGTTCCCTGTAGAGCCAAACCACAGTCCTAGGACAAAGGTTACTGAGACCCTGACTCCTCACCACGTCAGATGTCGCTGAGACCCCCAATCCTCAACTTCTCCCAAATGACTAAGAACCAAGGGCTGAAGCCACGGCCTCCTCGAAGCCTGAATTCCAGTAAGGAAGCTCATGACAGAGAGATAGGCACAGAGAAAAAGACAGAAAAGCAACAGAGATGGGGGCGGAGAGAAAGGGAAGCAAGAGTGATCTGAATAGAGACAGGGGAGGCAGAATCAGAGGACAGGAACAGATAAAGGGTTATAGACCCTGAGACATGGGAACAAAGACAGGGTCGTGAGAGGAGGGAAGGAGGGGAAGGGTACAGGGTGGGGAGGAAGAGAGGGGAGATGGGGCAAAACAAGCATTTACCAATAGTGATGGTCAGACACAGAAACAGAGGTAGAAAAAAGTACAAAGACCATGAGAAAGAAATAAAGTGATGGAGAAGGGGGAGAAATACTCTTTGAAAGAGTGTGAGTTTGGACCAGACGAGCTGGATGTTTCTGTCTAGCCTGCTAGTCTTTGTTTCTCTGACTTAAAAAGAGGGAAAAGAGGACAAAAGTAAGGGTTAGAGAAATAGATGAGCAGGAAAGAGAAGAGAGAAAGGGGAGGGCGGAGAAATTAAGGAGGCAGATCAAAAGGAGCTGTGAGGAGAAAGGGAGAGGTAAGAAGAGAGGGGCGTCAGCCCATGGACTTGGAGCAGGGAGAAAGGGAGAGAGACCAGGGAAGGCGGGAAGGAGTCAGCATACTCATCTCCAGGGTGGCTGGGATTCCATGATTGTAATACTAAGCACTTCCCAGCAGTGACAAAGGACAGGCATTGCCTTCAAGGAGTTTGGGGCCCAGGTCCCCACATCACAAGTGTGATGATGGAGTTGGTGGGTCCCCCACAGCTGGCACTGGGCATCTGCTGACCTTACCTACTCTCCCAGGGTCAGGGGAACACGGTGACTGGCTTCATTTCCTGACTTCCTTCTGCAACCAGCTTTCCCCACACACAGTGTCGTCTAGCACTTATTATTTTTAAATGAAAATGTATTAAAATTAATTTTATTTTGAGGATTATCTGAGAATTTCACAGCCCCTTTTGGGAACATCAGTGGTACCCGAGGGGAACTGCAAACGGAACTGGGAACACTTCTGAGGCAGACATGTGCCATCTGCTTCAGAGCTGCTGCTGCCAACAGTCGGTAGTGCAGGCCCCTCGGGGCTGGGAAGGGACGCTGAGTAATGACCAGCTTTCACCCAGTGGTGAAGAGCCAGCATGCAGCTGCCTGGTGGAGGGGCCAGGGTCAGGGCTCAGCCTGTGGCTGTAACAGCTTTGTCTGTGGCCAGCGTCACAAGTCAGGCAGAGTCCACTCTCTAAGGTCAAGTCAGAAAGTCAGAAAGATTTCTAGAGGAATCCATCCCTGGCCCAGCCTTCATCCTCCCAGACATCCCTCCCCCGGGTCCCTCTGCCAAGAATCTCCAGAAATTCTGTCGTTTTTTCAAAATCAAATATTCCCAACTACAGGCACTGTCACCCACAGAAGTTCAAGGAGCACGCTGTCCCGGGCTGCTCAGGGAACCTTGCCATGGCAGATACCCTCCACAGTGGTACATTCAGTCCCCGCTTAACATTGTCAATAGGTTTTTGGAAACTGAGACTTGAAGCAAAATGACCTATAATGAAACCACTTTCACACTAATTAATATAAACAAGAGTTAAATTCCTACAGCATATTTCAAAAACATCCCCAAACTTCTAAATAAAGACCCAAAACACCTTTAATATTAAATTGAAATAAATGTCAGCTATACATATATTTAAGAAAGATTAAGAAAAACAAGAAAGATAATTATTTTCCAATCTGCTTATTTCAGTGAGGGTCTCAGGCGGCCAGAGCTTCTCCCAGTGGCAGCTCAGAGGTCAGGAGGAAGCACATCTTGGACAGGACATCCTTCCATCGCAGGGCGCGCTCAGCATCCACCCCCACACTCAGACTGGGGCAATGCAGACACGCCTCTTCACTCACGTGCACATCTTTGGGATGTGGGAGAAAACCAGACACCTCAGAGAAAATCCCTGCAGCCCTGGGGAGAATATGCCAACACCACACAGACAGTGGCCCCAGCCAGGAATCGACTTTTTCCTTTCTCATCAGTGTTATAACAAAATGGCGCTGAACAAAACAACGTTATTCGAGGACCCGCTGTACTGGCTGAAAACACTTTCCAGGACACATCAGCTCACTGTGTGAGCACTGCTTCCTTTATCTGTCAGGTCTGCTCTGCGACGGGACAGCAGTAGTGACTGTTTACCCAGTGCTGAGTCTGTGCCAGGTTCTACCCTTGCAACAGCTCTGGAGGCAGGTGCTAGTCTATTGTCTCCTTTTACAGATTAGGAAGCAGAAGCTTGAGAAGATACAAACTGTCCATGAGACAAAACAAGCTGGACCACCACTAACCCTGGAGGCTGGAGGGGTGCCGGGAGGATCTGACAGTCCCTTTCAGTGACTAAGGAAGAATTCAAACATCACATGGGGAGGTTAACTCAACTAGATGGCCTCTGAGGTCTCACTCAACCCAACCTTTTGTGAATCGATGACCAAAGGATCACAGGCAAGGGGGGAAGAAAGATGCAGAGCAGATCCTGAGTTCTTCTCCTAAAGAGAAGTGTCTTGGTGTAGGGACACACCTCCATGGGTGTTTGGTTATGAAAAGGAGGCCCTCTGTGCATCCCCTGGAAGGTCTAGGTTAAAAATGTGGCTGGCTGATAAAGAAGAAAGAAATCTTACCATTTGCAACAACATGGATGGACCTAGAGAACATTATGTTAAGTGAAATAAGTCAGACAGAGAAAGACAAATACCATATGATCTCACTTATATGCGGAATCTAAAGAAAAGAATAAGTGAATGAACTAATCAGAAACAGTTTTGGAGACATAGAGGAAAAACTGAGGGTTGCTAGAGGGGCGGGGGGTGGGGATAAGGGGGAAGGTGAGGGGATTAGAAAATAGTAATGACAAGATGGCCACGGGGTTTTGAAAATTAATTTGGGGAACGTAATTAATAATGTAAAGATGTTGTAGGGTATCCGATGGACATGTGTCCCATTTGGGACACTACCTCAGGGGTGATGTAAATGCCTGATCTCTGCACTGTACACCTGAAGCTGAACAATACTGAATGCCAACTATAATTATATACATATATATGTATATTTATATATTTGTATGTATATTGTTACAGGAAGCAGAGTACAGCATTAGGAATAGAGACAGTGGAAATGTATTGGCTCTGTGCGATGTCAGAGGGATAGTGGATGGGGGGAGGGGGGTTCACACAGTGTGGGGGATATAAATGATAAACGTCTAAGTTTTGCTTTGTCTTGTGCACCTGAAACTAATAAAATTTAAAAAATAAAAACATTTTAAGAATAAAAATCCTGAAGAATGAAAAGAAAAAATGTGGCTGACGGGCTCTTTGTGAACTACCTGGGAAAATAGGGGGCTGGGCAGGGAGCCAGGGAGAAGAAAGACGGAAGGCAACGGAGCCTGGAGCCCAACAAGATGAGAACACCAGCAGAAGTGACTTGTATCCTAGAATAACCCAAGGACTTTTGTGCACAAGGATTTCTACCATCCTACCTTGTTTCTGCTGTGCTGCTCTGAAAAAGAACATTTCCCATTGCCCCAACCTTTCAGCAAGTTGTGCTTCAGACACAGTCATAGCCACCTGGCACTCCGAGGAAGTGAAGAAATTGGGGAAGTGCCCAGTGAGGTGAGGCAGTCCCCAGAGGACATTCCGGGAAGAAAATGGACAAAATATAGAGGCTTCAAATCTGTATCCAGGAATCCTTGAGGTATTGGGAGAGATGCTGGGTTTCTCACTGCCCAGGGGATGAACTCCTGGTCTCGAGATGGTAGCCCAGGCTGCAGGTCTCTCCCCACCCCCAAGTTCATAGAAATTATGTAGGTGCTATAAAAATAGACCTGCTGTGCATGTGTGGGGGTGGGGAATATATGGGAACTCTATGCTTTCTGTTCAAATTTTCTGTGAACCTAAAACGACTCTAAAAAATAAATTCTAATTAAAAAGTTAAAAATAAGAATAAATAAAAATAAACACATACGTCTATACATAGCTACACTTAAAAACTAGGGAGGAATTCATTAGTGACCTGGAAACAACAGAACCTTCTACAAGAAGGAAAGGAGAAGGGATCTTCATTTCCACATTGAAGAGGGAACCACAGGCTGGTGATGTACAGGCAAGAAACACTGCAACACGAGAAGGAGAAGGGGTTGTAGAGAGACCATCTCTAGTCAGTGCCGTGGATGTGGGGACTTGGGACGCAGAGAGCAGTTCCCAGGTAGCTGGCCAGGCCTTATCCAGAAGACCAGCCACTGAGGTACTCTGCCTGGTGGCACGACCCTTCCAGCAATCCTCACTATTCATTAAAAATAGTCAACTCCCTACCCATCCCCACGTGGGCTGCAAAACAGTCTAGAAGGAAATCTCAATTCTAAAGATGAGTGCATAGTCGAGATTCACTGTACATGAGAAGGGACTTGAATCAATTTGACTTAACTCTTGAAGGACAAAGTAACCTTGGGAAGACTGAGGATTTAGAAGCTTCTAGAACCATGTCTTCATTGCCCTTGGCAGAGGCAGACCCTAGGCTGAAAGTCCTTGCGACTGACAGGACAGGTGCTGTAGGGTGAGAAAGGGTGGAATGGAAGGGAGAATAGGAGAAAAGCTATGATGATTTCAGAGATTCAGGGTTTGTTCCCTGGACATCTCACGGACTCTCTCCTCACCTCTGGCACAGCTCCCTAAATGAGTCCCTTTCATTTTCAAAAAACTATTGGTATAATGTTAGCATCTTCAGGTACCCTCGAATGTGAAATGAAATCCTGGTGGTGAACAGACTACAGCAGGGAAGATAATGGATTGCATTTTCTAGATATCAGTTTCCATTAGTTGCAAGCAGAGATCTATATTGCAAATGGGATTTGTCCATAAGGAGAGAACAGACAATGCGGCAAAATTGAAGTGAGGCTACAGATGGAGACTTACAGACAATAACCAGTCACTATTGGAGTGAGGCATTAGATTCATGCCCTGAGGTCACCTTCACTGGCCTGCAAGTGAGAGAGAAAGTGAATGCCTCTCCGAACATTGCTTTCTTGCTCATTAGCTCTTAGTGGCTTCCAACTTACAGTCTGTAGCAATATTGTAAAGGACCCTTGCTTGAATCCATATGTGCTGCAAGCATTGTCTGCAACCTCAATAAATGACATGCTTACATATCAATGCACAACAATATTTCTTGTGGGTATACATGCTTTAGAGATTGAATTCATGGCAGCTTTATTTAAATATTAAGTATATGTTCAATTAAGAATTATTACAAATATGGCTGCTAACACGTGGGAGTCTATAACATTTTTGACATAACAAAGGAGTCCCTGTATCCCAAAAGATGGCCTCCAGTACTCTCCGCAGAGAGGTCTCCCTGTGCCAAAGAGCAGTTTGGTTCAGGAGAAACATGAGGAATGGAGTCTGAGCAATTAGCTATGGTTGTCTACGAAGAGACATGATGGGTACAAGATGACGGTATGGTAGAACAGGTGAGGCAGAAGTTAGGTATTGCACAGATATATGGTGGTTGGGGTAGAGAAGCAATGGTTGGGTAGGAACAGCTCAGAGTAAGAATGAGTGTCAGTGGGCATGAGTGGGTATGGACGGGTGTGGGTGGGTGTAAGTATATATGAGTATGAATGGGCTTGAGTGGGCAGAGACAGGGACGCTCCCTTAATATTCCATCTACTTCCCTGAACCTTGCTACCGTTTTTTGCAATTAAGCAGGACCCATGTGACTATTCAATAGGCTGTGGGCAAAAGCATCTTGTGCACCTTCTGGGCTAAGGCATAGAAGAGCCAGGGTGTGACCCTCTAGTGTCTCTTTTGATGCCACAGTGACCTGCAACATTCCAGATGACAGAACTTCATCACTGTGGGTCCCTGAGTGGTCATGTGAATTTGACCCCACCCTCTGTTAACCAAGGATGGACGTCTAGCACAAATGAGAAATTGATCTTAGTTGTATTAAACCACTGAGATTTCAAAGTTGCTTTTTCTGCAACATGACCTAACCTGTCCTGGATAATGCAGTGGTTTAGGGGAGGATGGCTGTCTGAGTGGTGACTATGTGCAGTGATAAATAAATATAGGTTGGTATTCAGTAATTCATTCTGTTTATCAAAACAGATTTTTAAGAGGCAGGTATTAGAGATTTATTAGTGAACAAAACAATCAAATTCTCATCCTATGGAGCTTATATTCTGGTAAAAGAGAGGCAAACAATAAACAAAATTAATTAACTAAATAGTATATTGGAAGCTGAGAGGATTATGGAGGGGAAAATATAACATGTCTTACATGTTATACATGTTGTATTTTTTCAACAGTTGTAGGATTTGGTCCTAAAAGAAGGTGAGCAAAAGTCTTGACCAAGGTCATGGCTTCTCTCTTGGCCTGGCTGGGAGACTCTCGCTACCTGTGTAAAATCCTGACAGACAGGATGTGGAGGCTTCAGGGGCCACTGGTGAATTTTGCAGTTCTGGCTTCTGAGAATGAGTCAGTTTCATTTAGTGATGAGGGAGACATCTGGGCCACATGAAATTGAGGCAAGCAGAGAAGGATGCTTTCTGTCCAGTGTGTCTGATGTGAATTTGCCTAGTACCTGGGACAGAAAGATGAAAGTTACTGACTTTGAACTGTGCAACTTTTTCCTCTTTATTACTGTTCCTGGCTTTGGGTCACAGGGTCTAGGGATTTTAATGCCTGGGGAGGGGTTGGTGGTGAATCTGCTGTTCCTTTCCTCTTCTGCAGCCCAGGAGCTTAGACTGGAGTTCACTATTTCCAGACTTTTATTTATTCTCTCCTAGATAAAGATCTTCCAATTTGGTAATTAGTATCAGTGCCCCTTCCCTGCTCCCATTCACCTCCTGGAACCTCATGCAGTAAATAAGAAGAGTATTGCTGAGCCTTGCTTAGTAAGAAAGGAGAAGGAGAGGGTTTTGAGGATGACACTTGAAACCATGTGTCGCCTGCAGCGCCAGACAGACTGTCTCAGGCCCCTGGGAGGAAATTGCAGCATAGACAGTCACTTGATGGTGTAGAAATTAAGTACAGTTCATTAAAACACAATATTTAGGTGTAATAATTCTATGGGAGCAGCTCTGAATAATTGAAGATGCATTTAATATACTGCACTACTCTGTTGTGAATTCTAAGCGTAAGACAATAGCAATTTTTAAAGTTGAGTAAATATCGATTAATAAATTTTCAACATGGAAGTTCCTTGCTACCAGGCACATGGCTTAATTCTCTGGGCACAGGGCTTAGCTCATGCATTTGAACATTTGGTGACTAAGTCTGTTTTAAAAACTCTTTCATGTTCCAGACTCTGATCCCTACCTTCCTTTCAAGATAGGTCCTAGAAGCTCACAGAATCCGTATTATTTCCAGGTAATTTTTTTATATACAAAATTCATAGTAATAATACTAATAATCAAGTTCAACACAAAGGATTTATTAAACTCTTTAAAGTAAACATTCATATTTTCCCTAGATACTATGATAACTGTAAAAATAACTACTCCACCCTTCCATTTCAGGAGAGCTGGGTTGGTCCTAGGTCCAATTCAACTAATCAATAGCTTGATGTACTCCATGAATGACAATTTACTGGCAATCTAAGAAATTCCAGTGTTGAAACAATGGCATAGGTGATGAGGGTAAATAGAAACTACGGGGGGAAAAAATAAGTCAGTGAACATGTATGATATAATAATGAAACTGAAAAGGGGGTGGGCTAGGTAACATTTTTAAGAAGTTGCATGGAAAAAGTCCTGGGCTTAGAGTCAGGTGACCTGTGTTTGAAACTCAACTTTGTTACTTTGAGTGTGAGCTCAAGCACTTTACTTGGCACTTTCACGTACATTTAATTAGTTAATATTTCTTTATCTTCTATTTCTGTTTTCACTACAAAGTGTTACACACTACAGTATAATTGCATGGTGGTACGTTGTAATACAATTACATAATAAATTATACAGTGCAATAGCAATAGACATAATTATATTCGTGTGCACTAATAGAATTTATGAAGCATTTGTCCATGAATTGTCTTATACGTTCTCAACAAGTCTTTGGTGGGCATCATCATGCACCTCTCTTTGCAGGTATGAAAGAAGAGCCTCAGAGAACATAAGTGACTGCTCATTGGTGGAGCTGGAAACTAGGTCTACTCCCCTTGACTCCGGAAGCCAAGTCAAGGCTCATGGCATTCACTGGTCTATAGCCTCAGCTCCAACAAGACGCTGGTTACTTTCTTAATTAATTCTTTTATATCTTCCTGATTACACCAGTATATAAAAATAATTATCAGTGTACAAATATAAATTTCAATCATTACAGATAAAGTAAAGCAATCTTCCTTTGACCATGACCCTTCATTCCAAGCCTTTTCCCCAAAGGTACTACCATTCTCTGTATAGTTTGGTGACTATACTTCCAGAACTGCGTATGTATAGATATAGTAGATATGGATATGGACAGGGATAGGGAGAGGGGTATGGATATGAATATGGATATAGATAAGGCTATGGATATGGATGTAGGACTTCCAATGTCTGGACCCACCACCAGAAATTCTGATTCAGGTGGACGCGGATGCCGTCCAGACCCTGGTATTACTTTAAGACGCCCACACCATCCTGATAGACAACCTGGATTGCGAACCTCGCAGGAGACTCAGGTACAGCGCTGTGTAGTGGAGGTGACGGGCAGCCTCTGCTTCCTGTTCCTGACTTATTAGTAATATCGGACACATCAAGTGTGACATTTTGTAGGTCTCTTATAAATGCCTTTTATCAAATGAAGGAAGTTTTCTATTATATCTAGTTTGAGAAGATGTTTTTAAAATAGGGAATGAAGTTTAATTTTTTATTTGTATTTGTCTAGCTTCTTGGGCTGAAAGATTAATTTAAGTTCTCTTATTCATATAAAAGTATTTATTCTTTTCCTAAGAATACGCTTTTGTCTATAACTCACCAATTTTGCTCTGCAAGAGTATTTTTATTGATATATAAAGACATTTTAATTTCCCTTATGATTTTTTCTTTCACCCAAGAGTACTTCAAAATGTAGATGTGGTTTCTAAAACTTTCAAGTATATAAGATTCTTTGGTTATCTTTTTGTTGTGAATATGTAATTCTATTACATTTGCATATGAAAATAGTCTATTTGAATTGACCTCTATGAAAATAGCCTGTTTCTGCCTTTTAGAATTTATCGAGATTTCCTTCGTGGCCCAATTTGTGTTGATTTTTAATATAAAACATAATTGCAAGTAATATAACTTTAAAAAAAATATTCTCCATTAGGCACAAAACTAACAAAATTAAACCTTTTATTTTTCTATTTGAATTCCCTATTTTCTTAACTATTTTTCATCTATTTGCTATGTCAGTTTATGAGTGAAGTATGAGGCTTTGTAATTTTTCCTTTCATTTCTGTTTTAGCTTTATATATGGTTGTGGTTTTGTGTATTTCTCCTTATAATCTTATTTGGTTATGCTTTTATATTTCAAATCTATGTTGTCGGTACAAAGTGGTTCATAAATATAATCATTCCTTGATGGATTATGCCTTATATCTATAAAACAGTGCTTTAATTGGCCCTTTATAATGGTTTTCGCATTAAATTCCATTCTGCCTGATATTAATATCACTATTCCACATTCATTTGCTAATATTTGTCTATACTTTTAATCTCTTTATTTTCAATATTCCTTTGTCATTTTAAGAATTTCTCATGTAAGCAACATATATCCGGATTAAGGTTTTTTACTCAATGTGAGAGTCTCTGTCTTCTAATAAGTCAATTTAACACATTGTTATGGTTACTTGGACTTATTCCTCCCAAGTGATTTTGCATTTTCCATACTTTCTTGCTGTTCTTTCTGCCTTGTTTCATTTTTCTTCTGTGTTTGGAATTTATATATTTTATTTACTCTCCCACAAGGTATTTTTAGCTTTTCATCATAGCTACTTAAACTTACATTTTTTCTTAATAATAATACTGATAACAAACGGGGTGAGAAGAAACTTTGGGAAGTGATGGATTTTTGTTTCTTTTATTTTGGCATTGATGGTAGTCATGGTGTCATGGGTGTAGGCTTATCCCCAAACTCATCGAGTGGAATACATTAAATATGTACAGCTTTTTACGTGTCAATCATACCTCAATAAAGTGGTTCTTTTTAAACTTATATTTGTTCTAATGTTATCCATTAGCATTATGTAAAAGAAGAAAATGTAGGAAAAAAGATTTTTGACATTGGTCTTGGCAATGATTTCTTAGGTAAGACACCAAATGCACAGGCAACAAAACCTAAAAATAAACAAGTGGTACTACGTCAAACTAAATGCTTCTGCACAGCAAAGGGAACATCAATAAATTGAAAAGGCAACCTACAAGAATGGGAGAAAATATTTGCAAACAATATATCTGATAAGGGGCTACTATCCAAAATATATAAAGGACTCATACAATTCAATAGCGAAAAAGCAAATAATTCAATTTAAAAATGGGCAAAGGACCTTGATAGACATTTTTCAAAGATGTACAAATGGTCAATGGTACGTGAAAATGTACTCAACATCACTCATCATCAGGGAAATGTAAATCAAAACCAATGAGGTATCACCTCATACCTGTTACGATGCCTCTTATAAAAAAGACAAGAAATGATAAGTATTGGTGAGGATGTGGAGAAAAGGGAACCCTTGTGCACCCCTGTTGTGAATATAAATTGGTGCAGCCACTATGGAAAACAGTATTCAAAAATGTTTAAATAGAACTACTATCTGATTCAGCAATCCCTCTCCTGGGTATATACCCAAAGGAAATGAAACAGTATCTTGAAGAGATATCTGCACTCCCACATTTAATACAGAATTATTCAGAATAGTCAAGATATGGAAACAACTTGAATGTCCTTCAGTGGATAAATGGACAAAGAAGTGTGTCATATATATATATGACTTACAAAGTCAGACAATTAAGTTTGCGAACTTTTCACTGTGTAAATGCACACTACACACACACACACACACAGAATATTATTCAGACATAAAAAAAGAAATCCTGACTTTTGTATTCATAGAAACAGAGACTAGAATAGTGATTACCACAGATAATGGGAGGGGGGAAATAGGGAGATGCAGGTCAAATTATACAAATTTTCAAATATGAGAAAAAGATGATCAGAAGAGGATCTAATGTACAGGATAATGACTATAGGTAGTAAGTAATACTGTGTGGTATACTTGAAAGTTCCTGAGAGTAGATCTTAAGCGTTCTCAACACACACACACACACACACACACACACACACACAGAGTTAACTGTGTGAGGTGATGGATGTGCGAATTATCTTGGTCTTGGTAATTATTCCACAATATATATGTGTATCAAATCATCACTTTGTACACTTTAAATATATACAATTACATTTGTCAATTATTCCTCAATAAAGTTGGAAAAGAAACAAATTTTAGCTATTTTAAGTGTACCATTCATTAAATATATTCATATTGTTGGGCAACCATTACTACCATCCATCTCCAGAACTCTTTTAAGCAGCCCAAACAGAAACTCTGTATCTATTAAGCAATAACTCTCCATTTTTCCCTCCCCCAGTGTTTGACAACTACCATTCTCTTTTCTGTCTCTATGAATTTCACCATTCTAGGTACTTCGTGTAAGTGGAATCATATTTGCCTTTTTGTGACTGGCTAATTTCAGTTACCGTAATGTCTTTAAGATTCATTCATGTTGTAGTATGTGTCAGAATTTCCTTCCTTTTTAAGGCTGAATGATATTAATGTTCCATTGCATGTGTATACCATATTTTGTTCATTCGTCTGTGGGTGGACACTTGGGCTGCTTCTACCTTTTGGCTATTGGGAATAGTGCTGCTATGAACATGGCTATATACCATTGATTCTTGTGGATGCTATATCTTCTCACATCTTTCTGAAGTTGGTAATTAAATATATCCACAGTCCAACTCTGCTTGCTTTTTTAACTGTTTTCAGATGTAAATTCATGTGTCAAGTTTAGTGCCTCCCTCACGGTGCTGGCTTCCCTCAAATGTTCTTGGGTTTTAGTTGTGTGTTTATCTTTGTTTGTAAAATTCCCTGTGTGTCAGGCTGGAGAAGATACATCAACATACAATAGCCTGCATGTAGGAAGGGACTAAATGTGCTGCGCAGGCAGATACATCAGCCTTTCTAGCGATTATGACGGAGAAATGAGACATGCTGAAGGGCAAGGAAATAAACTAATCTTCTTGGCATATGGGGCTGTCTGGTTTTTCTCAATACCCCTGCCCTGCCTCTCTGAACCAAACAGCCACCACTCTCTCTTGAAACAAGGCAAAGAATGTGACACTGTTAGCTAACAAAAAGACTGCATCTCCCATTACTCACCCTACCAGGTGCCTCGGAGTCTGCTCTTATACCTGCGTCACCAAATCCAGGCTTGCCACATCTTTGGACCCACTCTCACCTTTTGCAGTTTTCCTCTTCTACAGAGGGTTTTGACTGCAGTTTCCTTACTCAACCTAAGGGACTTCTCATAATTACTGTCCATCAACAGCATCTCTTCTTCCTTCCCCACATAGTTATGTGACCTTCTTAAAATAATAATTTCTGTCACTTCTCAGAAGCTAGGGCAGGAGTGGTGTGCTGTGGCATGTACATTGTCTACCACCATGAACTGGTTATCTAGTTACTTTTTTAAAGTTTCTTATTCTCAAATTGCCGGCATGTATCAACAGAGTCTGTTATTTGGGGGAGAATCGTAAACAGAGAACAGATAGTACGGTGGCATTCATGCATTTGTCTTTGTTAAGCAAACAGGAACTTTTTGGCAGCCAAATATTTTGACAAAAGATGTGCAATTTCCTTCTTGTATTTTCCCTAAGGAATAGTTTTTCTTAAGCCCAGAGAGCCTGTGAATAGCGGTTGGTTTAAAATGTGAATATTCCTTTGAATAATTTGGGTTTACATTAACCCATCCCCCAAAGAGTTAGGCAGGCACTGGTTTTCCTATATCTGTGCATTAAAAGAAGGAAGTATTCTTCTCTCAGCAGCTAGTACAAGAATTCCTGCATCTAGGAAACACACCTTTGTGGGGACAATTCTTGGATAATACCACTTGGGGTAGAGACTGAACCTCTGGAGATAAGGGCTAAGGGTGAGTATTGTAAGGGAGGAAAATAGTCCTCTACCTTCTTAGGTTGAGTATTTGAAGGGCTGCAAATTAAACTGACAGGAGATAGATTAGCACAACAAAAGAGTTTATCTACATGTGCAATGTTCATATGTGCAAGAGTGTTCACTGATGAGTAACTCGAAGAGATGGTGAGAATTTGGGCTTACATACCCAACTTAGGACGGAGAAAGGGAGGGAGAGGAAAAACTCCTATGGGAAGTACTAATAGGCTTCTTTAGGAAAGATAAATGGGTCTTCTAGAACAAATGAGAGATAAGAAAGTTTGTGATAATGTTTGTCATACAGGTATGAGTGGTCTTCTTCAGAAACCATAAAACTCACCCAGAGAGTTGCATAAAACTCCCAGAATTTGCTGTGTTTGGTCAGATAAGGGAAGCTCCAAGAAAGCTTTTTTTTTTTCTGCATTGGTTGAATCTCAAATGTTTTCAGTTTAAAATAATTGTACCAACTCTGGGGTTCTGAGTGGGCTCCCATAGTAGTCTCATATGAGCTTGAGATTCTGGAGAAGAGGCTACAAATTCTGAAAAAGAGAAAAAGAGAAAGAAGGAGGGCAAGAAGGAAAGAGAAAACAGGAAAACGGTCGATCACTTAAATGACTCCTCAAATCTTGAGTAAATACATCATACTCATGAATTGTCTGTTATGAGCAACTTTTTGTGGAAACCGCTGTAGCCAAACACTGGGCTTTGTCGCCAAAATGAGAGGAGGTTGCCACCTGGAAGATGAAAGGAAAAGACTGAAGAATTAGGCCATCAGGAATTCTCCAGAACTGTGAAGAAAAAAGGAAAAAAGAAAACCTGGGCCTTCACAGGCTGTGAATTGGGAGACAGAACCAAGATCACCTAAATTTCCAGGAGGTAGGGAAACCCCAGTTGACAAGGGCAATATGTAGGAGGTGTGATCAAACAATACGGTGAATGCTGCTGCTTACTGCCATCCACCAAAAAGGCAGGGATCTTCAATATGGAAAGCGATGCATCAAACCTTAGTAACAGTATGTGACAAGTTTCAATTTGTTCTGTGCGGTCAGTTGAGTGTACACTATGGTTGAGAGAAGGTATGTTTTTAAGGGTGTCATAAATCATGGATCACGAACAACACATTAACATGAAATTTTGTTTCCACCTACAAAGAAGTGCTAAAGAAATACGCAAAATGTTAAAATGGTGATGCTGCAGTGACCATGGTTTAGAAGTGTTTCAAGCGATTTTGTAATGGTTGTGAATCAATTGAAGATGAAGAGAGATCAGGATGCCCTTCAACATCAAAAGCCCGAGAGAATGTTGAAAGAGTAAGCAAAATGACTTGATCAAACAGATGACTGACTACTAGGGAAATTTCTGAGGATCTGAACTTCTCGTATGGTTCCGTTCAAAGCATTTTCACAACAGATTTGAACACGAGGCGAGTGTTCCATGAATTTTGACTGTCGAACAAAAGCAGCAGCATTTGTCAATTTCATTGGAGTTGTGCAATCGTGCCGCTTCAGATTCCAGGTTTTTTAGACATGTCATCATGGAAGATGAATCTTGGGTCTATGGCTATGATCCTGAGACCAAGGCTCAGTGTTCTCAATGGAAATCACCCAGTTCTCCTCATGTGAAAAAAGTGCATCGATCAAGATCTAACACCAAGGTGATGTTGTTAATTGTGTTTTTTGACCTCGATGGAGTTGTGCGAGCTGAGTTTGTACCCAGGAACACTATGGTGAGCTCTGAACATCGTAAGGGCTTATTAGAGCATTTAAGAAATGACGTACGTAGAAAACTGCCTGAGAAATGGACAACCGGTTCATCTGCCATCATGACAACCCTCCGTGTCACACATTGCTTTCAGTATGGCAATTCCTGTTAAATAAAAACATTATGGTGTGTCCTCATCCACCTTATTCACTGGATATGGCACTGTGCAACTCCTGGCTCTCCCCCAAAGTCAAAATGACCATGAAAGGTAAATGTTTTGAATCAATTCAAGACATCTAGGCAGCCACAACAGCGCAACTAAAGACACGAAAGAGGACTTCCAGAACTGCTTCAGGAAGTGGCAAGAATGATGGGATAAGTGTGTTTGAAGGGAGGGGGAGTATTTTGAGGGGGATTAATAGCAATGTGTCTGTTACTGTAATGATTTTTTTTAATTTAAGTATTCACCATAATTTTTGATCAACCTTGTAAATGCCAATCCAGAGCCCTTCAAGGGGTGTAGACTTAGAACTCAGTGCCCAGTAGAGGCAACTCAGAGTCACCTCTTTTCTGGGCCTCAATCTCCCTGGGGAGACATACCCCCAAGGGCAGCAAGTCCTGATCCCAAATAGCCATTCACAACAACCTTTAAATTGTTGTATTTCAGCATATAAACCACATGTCCCAGATTTCCTCTACTCTTACTCCTTCTATTCCTACTCAGGACAAAAATCCTTCATGAGATTTTTTCAACAGCTCTTTAGAGACATAATTGACATACAATAAACTGTGAGTATTTAAAATTTAGAATACAACATATGTAGGTCTACATCCATGAAACCATCACCACAATCAAGATGATGAACACATCCATCTCCTCCAAAAGTTTCCTGGAGCCCCTTGGCAAGCCCCTCTCTCTTGTTGGATATGGCTTTATAGTTTTAATCAAATGTGTAAATTTTTCAACCATTATTTCTTCAAATATCTTTTGCCCCTCCCCTCTCTTTCAGTGATTGCAATTACATGTTATAAAGCCCCTTGAAGTTGTCCCATCGCTCACTGATGCTCTATTCATTTTTTCAATTATTCTGTCTTCTGTATGTGTCATTTTGAATAGTTTCTATTGCTATGCCTTCAAGTTCATTAATGTTTTCTTCTGCAATGTCTAGTCTGACATTAGTTCCATCTAATATAGTTTTCATCTCAGCCATTGCAATTCATCTTTAGAAGTTTAATTTTAGTCTTTTTCTCATATCTCCAATGTCTCTACTTAACTTTTTAAACATGAGGAATACTGTTATAATAACTGAATTCTTGTCTTCAACTGATAAGTCCAATATCTGTTTCAATTCTGCATCTATTTTTTTCTTAGTTTCAGGTGTACAAAACAATGTCATAGACATTTATCATTTATATCCCTCACACAGTGATAACTCCCTTCCCCCCATTCTGCATCTATTTTGACCAGCTGACTTTTCTCCTCATTATGGCTAGTATTTTCCTGATTCTTTGCATGCCTGATAGCTTTTTATTAGATACCAGATTTTGTAAATTTAACCTTGTTGCATGCTGTATAGTTTTGCATTTCTATACATATTCTTGAGCTATGTTCTGGGATGCAATAAAGTTACTTGAAAACAGTTTAACCCTTTCAGGTTTTCCTTTTAAGATTTTTCATGCAGAACCAGAGCAGTGTTCATGGTTCCCCACTGCTGAGGCAGAAGCCTTCTTAGTACTCTACTCCACACCTTCTGAATCACAGGGTTTCTAATCTAGCTGGTAGCAACAGGCACTAATCTCATCCCTATGTGAGCACTGGGCATTATTACGTTTAATCCTTTGGATGTGCTTTCCTAGCCTCAAGTAGTTTCCTCAAATGCAGTCCCTGATCAGTTCTTAACTGAATACTTGAGTGGGACCCTCTGAAGATCTTCAGAGTTCTCTCTCTGTGCAGCTCTCTCCTTTCCAAGTCTCCCAGACTCTCAGTTCCAGCTCCTCAACTCAGTAAATCTGTTGGGGTCTGCCTTGGTTGCCCTCCCTGTGCTGAAGCCTGGAAACCCAAGTTTTTATCAATATGGATGAAATTAAAAGTGGGGAAAGATGGTAATTAGAGACAGGGGTGAAGGAAAAGTTTCCTGATACCAGGATATGAAGCTAGATAGTCAGAGTCCTGAAAAGAAGCTTGGATTTAATTCTAGAGGTAATGAGAATCATCAAAAAACTTTTGAGCAGCATTATGAATTATCAGATTTACCTAAATAATAACAGCATTAGCTGATAATAATTGAATGTTTATCATGAGTCAGATCCTTTTCTATTAATACCTGCTTCCCACTTATCATTTCATAAGTTCACACAACAACCCTATTAGACAGGTTCTGTTATCCTCATTTCACTTACAAGAAAAATGAGACACAGAGAGATTAAGTAATGTGCCACAGGTGACAGCACATACTTGGTTCAGAGACCATGCCCCCTGAACCACCACTCTCACTACGGTATGGAGGCTTATTGGAGAAAGTCTAGAGGCAGCCAATAATCTGGGGAGAATGCTGAGGTCTGAACCAAGGAAGTCATATGAGGGTGGGAAAAGGGAAACATCTAAATAAAAGATAAGGTACAGTCACCAGGTTGTTATTTGTAGGAATGAGAAAGAGAGTTGAAAAGGAAGACTTAGACGGTGTTGTTCGCTGAGATGGGGAACATAAGGGGATGGGCAGGAGAGGGTGATGACTTTGTTTGGGCATGCTGGCTTGCGTTCCTGTGCTGGGTTTTCATTCCCGGGGCCATGTGGAAGAAGGTGTCCAGGAGATGAACTGTTAGGTCTGGAGTTCAGGGGGAAAGTCCAGGTAGGATTAGAGCATCACCTATGTCCAGACATTAGTAGTTACCATGAGAGAGTAGACCTCTCAGGAAGAGATAGACAAGGTGATTGGCTTTGTCTAAGAATCCAGCTACAGATGGGGATAGGACTAGGGCTTGAGTCTCAGGACGAGTCACCCCTTATTCTGTATGCCTAATTGTAGAAACTTCCAAGGAACAAGTTACAATATGCACCTTGTGACAACTCATCACACTCTGAGGCTGGATATACACCACACCATGTAAGACATAGCACAGCGAGATGAAAAGAGTCAGACTGCCAAGTCAGACAGACCTGAGGCTAAATCAACCATTCTAGGTGCATGACCTTGGATAGGTCACTTAATTTCTCTAACCCTACATTTCCTTTAAAAAGATGCAGATAATAATGCCTATCTCATAGAATGTATGTGAGGATTAAATAAACAAATGTATGGAAAGCACCAAGTAGACACATAGTAGATACTCAAAAAATGATAGATGAGCCATCTTTCCTCTAATTCCAGAAGCTTCTTCCTTCAGGGCACATTTGACGTTACTTCAGTCTTGGAATAGCTACCATCTAGACCTTCATCAACTCCTTCTTTTGTGCTGATGGGAAGCAGGAAGGCTACTAACCATATGCCAAGAAGTCATCGTTAGAGAAGTAGCATGTTTAGAGTAAAATGTTTTCATCAGACAGTTCTGAATTCCAATACAGATTCTGACACTTGTGAGCTACATAATCTATCTCAAGCAAATGTTCCAATCAGTCAGAGTGTTAGTTTCCCTATCTATAAATGGGGGTAATACCTCACAGGACTGTGCTAAGGACTGAATGAGATTTCAGATGCAAAACACCCACAACAGAGTATGGCATACAGCATGTGCTCAGTAAATGTTAGTTCCTATCACCTTCAACTTTCTCTCTCTCCTTTGTCCATGGAAACAGGAGTTATCCTTCTCCCATCTGGAAGTCCAAAACACTATCCAAATCCTTCTAATGGAATGTTCACAGTCTGCCTTTTGTGATCTTTATTTCTGATAAAATTCTGCCTTGCTTCTAGACAGGGAGCTGCCTAGAGGACAGAGACCATGTCTGACCCACATCTGTCTTGTCCAGACTGCCTGGTTCTCATTAGGTACATACTAAATGTGCAGTGAATAAAGGGATGAATGAATAACTAAATGAATGACATTGCAGTTACATCAGAAGCTGTGAGCAAGAGAAAATTAATTTGCAGATGGAATTATTTCATTGTGTACCCAGTCTTGCAAAACAATGAGGCACAGCTTGTAGGAGTTTCAAACACTTTTTCAGAAATTTAATTGCCAGTTAATTTTCCTGTAAAACACAATAACCTCTATGAGCTAAAGGAAACAAAACACAGCTCTGGAAACCTCATTAGGCTGTGCCTGGAACAGCAGTGGCTTTTTCTGAGTTAGAAACCTGAGAATGTAAGCTGCCATAATTGTCACTATCTTTGGTCATGAGCAAGAGGGCTTTACCCTGAGTCTCCCACTCCTCATATGTCACTGAGAGGGCATGGCTCCCACCTGTGATTACAGAAGTGGGGGTAACCTGAGCTGAGCCAGCCCCAATCTTTCTTCCACTGTGTTCTCTTGTTATCAGAGTTCAGTCTATGATGAGAATTAGGACTCAGTCTGTGACCACAATCAGAGCTCAACCTGTGACCAGGATCAGGGCTCAGTCTGTGACCAGGAACAGGGCTCAGTCCGTGTTCGTGACCAGAGCTCAGTCTGTAACCAGAATAAGTCTCGGACTATGGTGAGGGTTGGGGCTCAGTCTGTTACCATAATCAGGACACAGTCTGGGGCCAAGATCCAGGCTCTGCTTCCATCCATAGGCACAGCTATCATCACACACCTATACAGGTGTGGCTGAAATTAGAGGTGGACCAATTGGGACAGACGTGAAACAAATACCTGAGGTGTCTGCTACACTACTCAATCAATAACTATTGAATTGAATTAAATACATGTTAGAAGATCCCTTAGAGTCTCAAGATGAAGTGGGACATGGGTAGGAGAGGGAAGAATGGGAAGGAGGATGCCATCAGCCCTGATGAGGAAGGGCCCAGAATTCAGGTGTACCAGACAGAGTTAAATCTTGCTCTGACTCATTTATGCAACTTCTTGGCTATGGAGCCAGATTTGTCATCTTCAGCTGCATGGTAACCCACATAGAAATCATAGAGACTCAGAGAACAGCCTGGAGACGTGTACCCACGGACCAGATTCTGTCAGCTCCAGTCGCTGTCACCTGCTTGGGTATCAAAGTTAAGTGGGTCACCATTTGCCAGCCACTCCACTGATTAATAGTGTGTAAAGTGGCTATGGCTATCTCATGGTAGCTGAGGCACTAGGACTCAAGCCTGAGAAATGCCCCTGCACCGGCAATGAGCTCATTCTGCGAGCGGCATTGAGGCTCTGAGTGTTAAATCTCAATCACTACTTTTTTGGGTTGCCCATAAATTCTTTGCATCAGTTTCTCCCCTGCTCAGTCTCCCCTCTCTGCTTCCTCCAGTGTCCCATCTGAAGGACACCTTTGAAATGAGGGATGAAATGTAATGAAGCTACATATAAAATTAATCAAATATGACACAAGAATTGATACGGAATGCAATCTCGTCAGCATATTATTCACCTCCTCCGAATGGAGCTCTTTGTTTACTGTTTGCAGAATTTGTGAAGGACTCAGGCAAGGAGCAGCACCAGGGCTTATTTTCTTAGAATGAGGACTGGAGAGATAGAAACCAATTACTAAGGAGGATGGATTCGATATTTAAATGCACTAAGAGTCTTGCAGGTTGATTTTTCTTGTTTTGATCTAGTTATAAGAAATGTCTAAGGATGGCTTCAAAGAACTTGATTGTCTTGTAGTAAAGTAGAAGTCATTCGTTTATTTGTCCATTCATTTATTCATTCAAAACTGTGTACTGAGTATCTACTCAGTGCCTGATCCTCTATGAGACACAGGAGCAAGCCAACCCAAATTATAGTGGTTGTTGCAATAAAAACTGCAGTTAAACAACGTTTACTGAAGATTTACCACATGCTGGACCTTGGGCTGCGCACTTTGTAAGCATTATCTTATTTAATTTCACATCACTTAGGAAGTAGCTACTATTAGTGTCCTCATTTTACAGTTGAGGAAACTGAGTCATGAAGCAGTTAAAGAACTTGCTCAGAGTTAGGCAAGTAGTAAGTGGTTAAGTTCATGGCGCAAGCAAGATCATTCAGATCTTCCATCCCCATCATTTGAATTATAAACAAAATGGCTAAAAGATTCAAACATTTGGTTGCAATTCACTTATCCCCTCGGCAATGTCTAGACAAGACATCTCCACTCTTCTGTCTCTGGCACCAAGCTGCTCTTTTTTAATGCCAAGCCTTCACTATCCCCTGCCTTGTGCCAGTAAATTCCCTGTGGCTTAAGTTATCCAGAATTGGCTTCTGTTGCTTGCAATCAAAGAACCTTAACTGGTCCAGGCAGTAAACCAGTGAACCATGCACTCTGCCTTGCCCTCTTGGGACACTTACTCGAAGAACCCAGTCACCATGCTATGTGCAATCCCAAACCAACCTTTGTGAAGAAACCACACAAGGAAGCCAAGTATAGGTACTCTGGCACACAGCCCAGATGACAGCCAATGTCAACCTCAGATCTGAGTGAAGACATCTCTGGATGATTCCAGCCCCAGACCATCGAGTGACAAACTGGCCACCAACATTCAAGTCTGCCCAGCTGAGGTCTCAGACGTTATGGAGCAGAGATGCTCTATCCCTGATGGACCCTGTCCAAACTCTTGACTTACAGACTCTATAAGCATAATGAAATGGTTGCATTACAAAATTCCGTTTGAAAGCAATAGCAACTGGAACGGGTGCATGTTTGGAAGACAGGACGTTTAAGGTCATGTCCAACCTGGAAACCTTAGCTCAGTCACTTCCCACAGGAACCGCTCCCCACACCCACACCTGAACCAAGATCTGGGCAAGTATCCCATTTAGAAACTAGAAGAACAAGAGGGGAATCATAAATTCCTCTGAAGGGTGCATCCTATTTGTTATTCAGTGAAAGACCATTTGTATCGAAGGAACATCAAACAAACCAGCCGAGCCTCCTTTATGGGCCAGGGAGAGATGGAGCAGGGGAAATAAACAGGGTATGCAAAAATGATAGCATCAGGAAGTTATCTAGAGAGAAACAAAATGTCCTGAGCCAGCTGAGAATTTCATTAAAGTAAGTCTTTGTGAAAAGTAATGCTCTGTTCTTGTCACCACTGCAATCGGGCCATCTCTTTCCTGAAAATGGAATGGTATTCACGCCAGGGACAAGGACAATTGAGACTCTCTCGGTCTCTGTCGTGTGTGTGTGTGTGTGTGTGTGTGTGTGTGTGTGTGTACACGTGTGCGTGCTCACGCACGAACACACACGTCCCCATCCCCTGCCCTCTGTCACTGTGTCCTTGTTTTTTTGTGTTGTGACTAAGAAGACAGACTCCTGAGTCAGGATGCCTGGGCTCAAATCCAGTGTGGCCTCGAAAATTATTTACCCTCTCTAGTAGGCCTCAATTTTCTCATTTGTTAAAAAAAAATGGATAATAATAGTACCTATCTGGTAGGATTACTGTGGGGTTTAATAAAATATTAGCATGGCCCTTGACACTAAGAGAATTTCAATTTTATTTGTTATTTATTTTTACTGTTGTATTATATTATACATTATTATTATATTTATTATTTATTATTATTATCATTATTGCTGAGTGCTTTTCTGGTCCTGTGCAGGTACCTTGGGCCTCATATATCTGTGTATATATACATTTCTGAATCTGTATGACTAGCTTTACTTCCTTCCCCACCTCATGGACACCCAACAATTCCTTTTCCACCTGTATATGCAATGTGATCCGTCACTCTTCCCTGGATGAAGAGAGTTGGAAACCATTGAAGTGCCATGGAAGAGGTAAGAAATATATGAGCTCAGCTGATTTATGGTGGCCTGGTAATAAACGTCAACTTCTGTAACAACGTCAAAATCTCAGCGATTTAACAAAATATAGGTTTGTTTCTTGTTCATTTCACAGCCTGCAGCAAGCAAGGAAATTCTCCTTGGGGGCTCTCCTCCAAGTGGGGACTCAGGGATCCAGGCTCCTTCCATCTTATAAAACCACCATCCTGGAAAACTGGAGGGTTGTGTGGCATGTTTTTAATCCAATCCTGGGAAAAGCTTACATCAGTTCTGCCCACACGCCTTTGGTCAGAACTCAGTGTATGATAAACAATAACACTGATTTTGCCACAAAGAGTAAATTCTGACTTCACAGAGAAATGTTACAGTTTGTCTGTTAAAAAAAAAAAAAAATGTATAGGGCCTATTAGGAGTCTGACTCAGTGTATTCCCCATGTTGTTATTCCTGGGGTTGCGGGTGGTACTAAAGACCTGTTCTTAACCCATTCCCTTCTCTCCATCTTACCCTAGTGCAGACTATATCAGCTCTTCCCATGACTTCTGCAGTATCTGCCCCCATTGCTATCTCTGCTCCATTCTTGCCTTCTCTTTTCCATCCTGAACAATGCAGCCATGTTGGCTGTTCTGAAATGAAAATCAGAGCTCTTCATTCTCATATAATACCCTGTAATATTTCCTCATGCTCTTAAAAATAGAGTCAAATCCCTGAGCTTACAAGATTCTCCCCAGCTTCCTCCCCAGCCTCACCTCTCTCCACTCTTCTCTTTGAACTCTAGGTTCCAATTTGACCTTCCAAGCATTTCTCAAATTCATAATGTTGTTCTCGTCTCTGAGCAAAATATCTTATTGCTCCACCTGAAACACACCTACCCATGCACGTCTGGCTCTTCTAGCTGCATAATTCCTACCTATCATTCAAGTCCTTGCTTGAAATTTACTCCTCACCACCATGGTATAGTAGGTCCCCTCCTCCGCACTCCCATAGCACCCTATCTTAAACCTCACCCCTCTTCATTCTGTTATTGGGAATTCCAACTAAACTCCAGGCTTCAAGAGGTCAGGAATCATATCTATAGTCTATTTACGTCTCTCATAGCAACCACAGTGCCTCACACATAGTGAGTACTCGATAAATAGTTGTTGAATTAATGAATCACTTCATTAGAGCATCTAATCATATTTTCTTGTACCCACCTGTTTATTTTTCAGACTTCCTCTACTTGATAGAAACTCCTCAAAGTCTCCTAAGCTTTCCTGGTGCCCAAACCAGGACTTTGCATCCAAGAGAGAAAAATGAGGGAATGACACATATTGACAAAAGATCACACCTAACATTTCTCATCTTCATTTGTTGGCTTTGACAGCCTATGAAACCAGTCTGTGTACGAACCGGAAATTAGGCAGAGGTGACGTTGGGAGCCAGATTCAGTGTGAGCTTAGTGGTGGGATCCATTTCAGGCCTTGAAATTGTCCGAGGCATCCCTGAGGAGCCATCGTCTCATTAAACAGACCCTAGGGAGAGTCAGGTATTTTCTTCTGAGATTCAGCCCTCTGTGGTAGTTAATTAGTCATAGCTTCCAGTAATTGGCTTTCCTCCTCAGGACAATATTATCCAAGACCTGAACCAATGCCGGCTGCCCAGGAGCCAGCAGCTGAATCAAGTCCCCAGCATCTTTCCTGAGCTCCAGGGAAAGGCCAGATGGCAGAGGCCAAAAGCGAGCGTTTCTTCAGATCACAGAGCCAAGAGAGGTTGTGATTTCACAGTACATTTTCCTGAGCATGAAGGGAAAGAAAGTCAAACAAAGCAATAGTTTGGCAACAGATGGTGAGCAAGATCAGTTGGGAAAATCTCTTTTGGGGGTTGAAAGGAAAAACTGCAGAGATGCCTCCATTGAGGGTATCATGACTCCCACCTGCCTGGGAAGACTTTATTTTTCTAGCCTAAAAAGCTGTACCCAAGGGAAGATCAAATTTAAAGAGCTGTTTCGCACCATTCATCTGAGCCAGCATGAACATGTCTCAGAAAGCATGGGAATAAAAGCTCAAAAGAGTCTTAGCCCAGTCACTGTTCAGGACCAACTGGGGGGAGCAGGAGAGGGAGATACAGACACTGGTTTGCATAACGGCCACTACAGAGCTGGGCCGTGAGTCATGATGCTGGCAGAGGATAGTCAGCCTTCACACAGGAGTCCAAGAGGAGGAAACTGTTGGGTACACATGGGTCCACGTCAAAAATGCCAGCAGGAGATAGTCACAAACTATGGAAGGGTTTCCCAAACCTCAGCCAACACGTATTGACATCTGGTACCCCCTTGTACGATGCAGTGAGTATGGCAAAACACCACTTCTGTGGTATTCATAAGAAAACATCAGACAAATTCAAACTGAAAGATATTCTACAAAATAACTGGCCAGGACTCTTCAAAAGTATCAAGATCGTGAACAATTAAGAAAGACTGAGGCACTGCCACAGATTGGAGGAGATAAATAGATAGGTCTACTAAATGTCATGTGGGTTCCTGAGCCGGAAGAGGGATATTAATGGGGAATGTGGCAAAATATGAATAAGATCTGTGGAGTAGTCAATAGCATCTAATCAACATTAATTTTCTGGTTTCAATCATTGCACGATGATGGTTATGTAAGATGTCAGCATTAGGGGAAGCTGGGTGAAGGGTATGTGGGAATGTTCCATATTCTCCTCATATCTCTTCTGTATGTCTAAAGTTATTTCCAAAAAAGTGAAAATGTCTGATCACAAACCTTTTTTTTTTTTTACTGAAATAATTTCTTTTTCTGCTAGCACCTCACAGTTGCTGTGAGAATTAAATGAGACACTATTGTAAAGCACTCAGTGTGGAGTTTGGTACAAAAGAGGGTCTGTAATGCTAGCTTTGGCCGCTCTCTTCATTCTGAGGCTGGTGCAATTGACAGGCCACCCAGAGCCGTCCTTGAGCACAAGCATCAATACTTCCTAGGTGGTTCCTGCATTGGAGGGGGGGGGGGTCCTCATGATTGAAAAGTTCCTTTTTCACAGGTAGCTTCAAAAGACTGTTTTAGGAATCTGAGCTTTGTTTGTTATTCTTAACCTGTATAAGTTACCTATATCCTTGTAGGTACGATATATTTTGTGTCTTTTCAAAAGTAGCTCATTTCTTTACGAAATAAGTTTTTATTTTCAAAGGAAACTTGCTCTCGTTACCAAAAATGAAAGACCAGGCCATAAAATAAAGTTAACGGGTAAAAATGAACACAGTGAAAGCCACGTACTGCTGCCCACCAAAGGCTCTTGAACGCAAGACCTCTTCCCCTTTGTTCAAAAGGGAAATTAGCGACTGCTGGAGAAGTGTTGAAATCTATCAGCATCCAACTGGGACTTTCTTCTTGGTGGAATCAGAGGAGTAAAAGAGATTTGGAAAGTGAATAATTTTCCCACTATGTGATTGAGTGTTAGTTAGTGTCTTGTCTGTGCACCTTTTAAAAAATCATGTCCGGTACCACATAAAATCGTATACCACATTGGGAAAACACCGCTTTCTTGATAACTCGTGCTAATGTTTGAAGACCACGGGGCTGCAGAATACAAGTCGCAGGGCTTGCTGCTGGAGTGGAAGGTCATCCTCGTATCACTACCGTTGGTGTGGAGAACTAGCAGTTGTCACAGACTGATGGTGGGTGTGTAAATTGGTTCCACTTCTTTGAACATACTCTTTGATCCAGTAATTTCCCCTTCTAGGTATGTGTCCTACAAATATAATTGTGAATCATTACAGTGTCTTTGGTAATCAGAAAAGACAGAAGCAACTTAAATATTCATCAGTAAAAAATGTACTATATAATTGTGCATCATTACAATGTATTTGGTAATAGGAAAAGACAGAAGCAACTTAAGTGTTCATCAGGAAAAACTGTACTACATAATGGGATATATAGGTGGTATCCCTGTCCACACTGTGGACCAGCAGAGGGATCAAACCTCTCAGTCCGACACACACCATGTGGGAGAAACTGAATCTAGACAGCCCCTCAGAGAGCATCTTGTCCAACGTGGCCACTTCACTGATGGGCAAAGAGAGGCCCAGAATCACAAATCAGGTCCTTCCATCTCCCTGTGTCTCAGATGGAACGTTCACACTCACCTGACAGGTTTGAGGGATCAAACACCAAGAGAGCGTGAGGCATGATTTCAGGGACTCACCCACCTTGTGTTCATTCCCCACAGGAGAGCCTGGAGACCAGCCCAGGAATATAGAACCTGATCCTCATCAGAATAGTGGCGTTCTCAGAGGGAAAGCAACTGCTCTCAAGAAAAGCCAAAGGGCTTTGAGCCACTGGGGCAGAGAACAGTCTGCTCTGCGATGGTGCGTGTTAGTTCTATACAGCAAATATGTTCCAGAATTGTTCTGCAGCAGATTTCATGCCTGAGCTGGGACTGGGTTTATGTGAGAGCTCTTTCACAGCTCAGCACATAAATCGTTCCCTTAGCAAAGCTCTGTCCCCGCGGGAAGGGCCGAGGTGACTGCAGTGCTAAGAGCCCTTTCCTCGCCCCTCCCACCCTGGGCAGGTTCCCCCTCAGGAGTCTCCTTCCCCACAGTGTCGCCAAAGGAGAGCATCCCTTCTCATTACAGTGCACTCTGCTCCCCCTGTCATCAACCCTCAGAAGTCAACAAAGAAACAGGTGGGAGGGAACAAACGGAGGCGCCAGATCCTGGTGAGCGAGCAGAAGTGATGGGGGCCCACAGAGTCCCACTTAAGCCATTTTCAACTTCGCATCAAATGGAAATTTCTGTGAGCTGCACCAAAAACTCCTACAATGACTAATGTCACCAAGTGAGCTTGAGGAACAAATGGATGCTAATTATTTTGTGGAAGGAGAGACAAGTGGAGAATTTAAACAGGGGGTCTGACTAAGCAGATGGTAGAAAATCTGAAGGCTCAGAAAGGCAGGGCCTGACCCACCTTGCTCAGCTCTGAGCAGAGCAGCTCAGCTACAAGGCCCAGAATCTTCACATAGCCCTCTGCACAGGCCCCAGCCGGCCTCCAGGCCCCCACGGACTTTGCAGCTGGGCTTACAGAGCCTCCTCCTTCACGCAGAGGGAAATCCAGGGACTGGTATGACAGTGGGCAACACCCAGCAGGCCCACAGGGAACCTCATAATTGACATTCCAGGGCATGGGAAATAAGATGCTTATTCCTCTTTTAAGCCCACCCCCAGGAAGAGGTCACAGAACACACATGCATTTAGTTTTCCAAGATAGCCTGGACGGGGCTTGAAACTGATGGAGGAGCGGGCTGGGCTTCCCACCTCCCTCACCCCAGCCTGACCAAAGGATCCTGGTCGTTGCCTGGGTTGTCTCCCTCCCCTAGACCCATCCTCACTGCCTGGGAGGTGGTGTTCTGGGCACGTTACACCCCAACCCACAGAACAACAGGACATTTCCAGCTCTCTCCTCATAGTTTCACTCCTCTGGCCTCTGCTAAGGCCATCCTATATTCCTGGAATGCTCTTCCCTCCCCCTGATCTGACTATTTCTTACAGGACCTTCATGATTGGAGTGTCAGCTCCTCCCAAAGGCCTCCTGAAGCCCTAACTGGGGTTACTCAGTCACCTGTGCCTGGCCCACACTGCACTTAGTGCCCTGAAGGGTAAAGTGACTTTACATCCCTCAAGGACAGGGGCCTGGCCTGATTCACCCCCAAGTGCCCCCAGGAGATGGGCTGGCCCAGAGTGGCAATGGGGAAACACTGTTCGCTGGAGATCCCCTGGTGCCAGAGAGCAGATCAGTAGCAGCCTTTCACACCAGACGGGGCCCAGGCTGCACCACGCCCACAGAGACAGTTGGTGGCTCATTAAGAAGAAGCCGGATGTGGGGGTGATCTCAGCTTCCCTAACCTTCCATCTACTCAAGAGGCTTAGCTCCAAAGCAACCCTAAACACCACAGAGAAAAGAACCATGGGTGGGTGAACTGGGAGAATCCCAAAGAACATGGACCCCACCCATCCTGACCCCCAGCCCTGGGGGAGTCAGGCACAGAGAGAGGAAGGGGAGCCAGGGCAGAGCCAGACCAGGAGCCAGGCCTCCTGATTCCCAGTGCTGTGCTCTTTCACCCACTTCAGATGGCAAAATGACACTAATCTCAGCACAGCGCTTGTATAAGGATTTACCACGTGCCAGGGGCTATTCTAAGCACTGCATGTGGATTAATTTATTTAATCCTCTCAACAACCCTATGAGACTAGGAACTATTGTTATGTACATTTTGCAAATAAGAAAAGCGGCACAGAATGGTGAAGTAATTTGTCTAAAGTCACACAGCAGAGCTGGGATTTGAACCACGTGGTCTGGCTGCAGTCTGTGTCCACATGACTAAACTGGACATTTCTCTCGCCCACCCTGACACAGAACAATGCCACTGTACTTAGCCAACTCCTGGGGGCTCCTTAGCCAACCAGCACTTTCCCACTGCAGAAAGGGATGCTCAAAGGAGGAAGTCAACTTTCTGGGAAAAGAACCAATCCAGAGGTGTTTTGTGAATAGCACCCAGTTAGTCATCTCTGTGGGAAAATATATGTCTATCAGCCACATCCATTATTTGCTATTACTAATCTGTCCCTTACAAGTAATTAAAACATCCTGAGTTTTCCCCACCAGTTGTGATAACTGATGCAAAGAAGACCAGTGGATATTTGAAGGAAGAAGACCTGACTTCTGAAGCTAGCTCTGTTTCTCTTAAGAGCTGTGTGACCCTGGACAATTCCCTGAACCTCTCTGAGCCTGAGATGTCTCCTCAGTACTGGGATACAATACCTCGACTCTGACAGCACTGAACAGAATGTAGGCCATGCTCTGCTCCCAGTCTAGCAGAGGAGGGAGAGGACAAAAGTCATCACAGTGCCCAGTCAAAGTGGGCCACAAAGACAGGAGTGCTTGGATTGTGGGGCAGGGGATCAGGAAAGATGTCATGATGCTGAAGAACCCTGAGCAGAGACTTGGAAGTCAAGTCAGAGGTCGCTGGGGTGAAAAGTGCATGCAGTCAGGTGGAGTAGCCTGAGCAAAGGCAAACGTGGTGAGACATGTTCCAAGAAGGGCAAGCCGTTCTCAGTGGAGCTCTGGCATAAGGAGGTGGGATGGGGTGGGTGGCAGTGAGACAAAGAATGTGAAAGAGCTTTGTAACAAGAGAGCTGGAAAGGTCCTCAGAGAGCATCCACCCAGGAGCTGCCCACTCAGATGGCTTCCGGGCTCTGACAGGTGATATAAATACGTGAAGTGGTGTGAGATGGTAGGGAGGGCTGGGGTGGGTGGCAATTAGAGGATAGGACCTGCCTACAGCTATCCATTTTTTTTGACCCCATGAACTATGCCTACACTTTGAACTTGAGCTTGCAACTCTTCTTCATAGCCCACTGGGCTCTCCCTCCCCAACTGTCTTCATAACACACAGGCCCGCAGACCTCCACTCTTCGGGACACACATAGGTCACAGCATTCAGCTCCAAGACCTCTTCCCAAGCTCCCTTCCTCTGTCTTACACTGGGATCCTGGTCCCCAGCTCAGTGCCCTGCTCTTCCCACCCTCTCTGCTGGTGCCACTGAGTCATCTGCTGCCCACTTGTCCCCTGCCCCAGGCCCAGGTCCCCCTTTGAGGCCTATATGTTCTTGCTAAATCATTACCACTGCAGAGTGGTTAAGACATGCTCCCCCTCCACTGACCCTCATGTGCCCAGATGGGCCCCACAGCTGGGGTTCTTTGACCCCTGGGAGTTACAGTACTTTTTGACAATAGCATCTTTATTTCCAGAGCACACATAAGTTGCCATGGGGATTGGGTCAACAGGTTAAGGGCAGGATAGACTTTCAAGTGACAGCCACCTTACTGTTTCTCAGAACAACCTTCCTGTTGCTGAGTATTATCCACTCTGCTAGACTTCTCCTGGAGCCCCTTGCCATCTGGGGGAAAGGAGAGGTTCAGGGCCCACCCCAGGCTCACTAGATACACCCACAGATGTCTGAAGGCCAGTCAAAGGAGATCAGTGGAGGTAAACTGATACCTGAGAGAGGTTGTCACTTACCTCTACCCATATGAAATACCCAAATCTCATCTCCAGCCCAGCTGCAACCTCTGCTACATGTTTATAATCATAAAAATATAACACAAGACTGGCATGGAAAATTTGGAAAAGTCTTTAAAATCACCCCAAATCCCCTCCTTCTGGAGAAAAACCACTGCAAACATTTGGCATGGTTCTTTCTTGCCCTTTTTTCTAAGATTATGTAGAGATTAAAAAAAAGAGACAGAGGCCGGCCCGGTGGCTCAGGCATTTGGAGCTCCGTGCTCCTAACTCCGAAGGCTGCTGGTTTGATTCCCACATGGGCCAGTGGGCTCTCAACCACAAGGTTGCCGGTTCGATTCCCCGAGTCCCACAAGGGATGGTGGGCAGCGCCCCCTGCAACTAAGATTGAACAGGTACCTTGAGCTGAGCTGCTGTTGAGCTCCCAGATGGCTCAATTGGTTGGAGCGCGTCCTCTCAACCACAAGGTTGCCGGTTCGACTCCCGCAAGGGTTGGTGGGCTGTGCCCCCTGCAACTAGCAACGACAACTGGACCTGGAGCTGAGCTGTGCCCTCCGCAACTAAGACTGAAAGGACAACAACTTGAAGCTGAACGGCAACCTCCACAACTAAGATTGAAAGGACAACAACATGACTTGGAAAAAAATGTCCTGGAAGTACACGCTGTTCCCCAATAAAGTCCTGTTCCCTTTCCCCAATAAAATCTTTATAAATAAATAAATTAATAAATAAAAGAGACTGAAAGAAAGATGAAAATACAGATAGATAAAATAATTGAAATATATGTCCAGACAGCTGTATGTCCTACTGTTTTCATTTGACATTATATCATAAGCTTTTCTTACATCATTGGAATTCTTTACATCATTTTTAAATAACTCATAAAAATTTACCAAATAGATATACTATAGTTTGCCATTGTATCTTAACAGCAGGCTATTAAGGTTGAATCTAATTTAATACTGCCATAAACACCTTTGTTTCTATCTCTGATCCTTTTCTTAGGACCTATTTCTAGAAATGGAATTCCTAAGACAAAGAGTATAAATATTTTAAGGCTTTCATAGACACTTGCCAAATGTCCTTCGGAAAATTATTCTTCTATCACCTGTATTTGAGAATTTCTGCCTTATCACACATCCTGTATACCATTTGAAAATGCCATATATATATATATATATGAAACATAAGTGGAAAAGCTCTGATTTTAAATGAAATTTAAATTAAAAGGATGTTCTTTGCCTAGCCCTGGCCTTTAGGACAAACAGGCCTCACATTTGAAGTGCTGGTCCACCCCCCCCCCCACACACACACACACCCATGGCAGTCTCTGCCAGTAATGAGTTAGAGAGCCTGTAGCCTTTACACCACCCGCCCCCTGTTCTCTCTTACAACCCACCCCATACCCACGCTGGCTGAGTCGCTGACTGGGAGGTGGATAAATGGCTTCGTTGGCTGCCCTTGTTCCCAGAACCCACTTCCTAGCAATGCAAGGGGGCCATTTGTCATTCTGCCACAGAGCTCAGCTCTGCCAGACATCTCATTCCACTTCCCTGACCAAGGACATGGTTCAGAAGGGCCGACTCAAATCTTAGGTTCTATGGAGCAACGGACAGGTCACTGAACCGGAGCGGGGAGGCCTGGTGTCTAACTGGCTGCGTGACCCTGGGCCAGCTACTGAGTGTCTCTGGGCCTGAGGGTCTTCATGTCTAAAGGAGGGAGCTGGACCCTACCATCTCCAAGGTCCCTTGCCTCCTCTCTGGGTCCCAAATGAGAAAACGGTTGCCTTGGTCCTGCTAATGGCCAGAGCCTGACAGGCCACCCCAGAGCCATAAATGAACAAAGCTGACATAATATTGCTGGTCTTGCAGAGAGAGGCAGCGCAGCACGGGAATGGAACAGAGGCTGGAGACGTCGGAAACAATCAGGGATGCTCCGGGTCCAGTTCTCTAGGTCCTGCTGAGATAAAGCCCGGTCTGGGGAAAGTCAGCATGTGGAACAGAGCAGCATAAAAAGAAAGAATTGGAAGGCAGAGGCGGCTCCCATCACTGCAGTGACCCCAGCAGTGGCCTCCTGTCGCCATCACAAAGGCTGTCTCCATCAGCTGGAGATGAGAACAAAGCTCAGCCTGCTGTCTTTTCCATGGAAACCTGTGTTTCCAGATGTTCCTTTTCTGCTGAATATTTCCCAAGGAAGAGAAGTAGGAGAAAGGTTCAGAAAATGAGAGTGTGTGGGGGGGAGGGTCTGCAGATCAAAGAAATAGGAACAGCTGGTTTCAAACACTCCTGGAAAGAGAAAAAGGGAGATTTTGTTCTTTTCCCGGGTGCTCCAAGCTTTAAAAGAAAGCCACTGATTGTTTTTTGTTATTGTTGTTTGTTTGTTTTTAGTTTGGGGTATACAAAACAATGCAAAAGACATTTACACCCCTCACAAAGTGACAAGCCCCCCAGTCCACCACCCTTCCAACATCAAACACAGCTGCCGCAACTCCATTGGGTACATTCTCCACGCTGCACTCTACCTCCCGCAACTATATATACATATATATGTACATTTGTTTATTTATTTACTTTAATTATACTCAACCTTCAACATCACTCAACCTCAGCGTCAGGTGCTCAGCGCAGTGGCCAGGCATCCACACAGCCCATGAAGTGGTCTCCCTCACAAGTCCAGCGCCCGTCCAGCACCCCACACAATCTTCACCGCAGCATCGATCATATTCCCCAAACTGCACCCCACGTCTCCGTGGCCATCCTGGGACTACCAGTCTGCACTTTGCAATCCCCCCACCCTCCCCCTTATTCCCACGCCCTCCCATTCAGCAACCATCCATCTTTTTTTGTCCCCCTATATCTCTGAGTCTTTTTCTGTTTTGTTTGTTTGTTTATTCTGTTCTTTAGATTCTACATATAAGTGAGATCATCTGGTATTTGTCTTTCTGACTTATTTCAGAGAATATTATACTAAGTGAAAGCCGCTGATTGTTTGATCAGTGGTGTCTCTTTAAAAGGACCACGCAAACAAGGTGCTTTCAAGCCGGGAGTGGGTGTGTCTCCACCTTCCTGAAAAAACGCAATTCTATTTATTTCGCTGCTTTTTAATCTGAGTAGAGGTTTGATTTTGTTCTAGTAAATTGTTACTTGCAAGAGCCTCGGTGCCAATGCAATTCCTGGAAATGAGGAATAAGATTGCTCGCAGAAGACTCAAACACAACCGGGTGCTCCTGCAAGAGATTTGTCTCTGGGTGAGGAAAAAAACCATCACCCCTGATCCTGAATGTGATTCCTGGCTCTGAGCGGATCAGGGGCATCCAAGATCCAGAACTCCGCCGCACTGCAGGAGAGGGGTCGCGGAGTGCGCTGCTACCCTGGAAGGGCCTTCTGTCTGAGACTCAGCTAGTACAATAATAAATAAGTAATGCGGGAGTCCCTCCAAGCAGCTGTGGTGGAGTGGTAATGTATGCTCAGACCTCGGGGGTTTAGCTGTGCCCAAGCTATGACCTTCCTGCAGCTCCTAAGGGAAGACCACTGCTCCTTGCTGCCTAAAGAGAATGTGCCCCTGGCTCTTCGGCCAGGAGACCCCACCCGCTTCTTTTGACGTTGCCTCAGTCTCTTTCCTTGCCTTGGGCCCCTATGAGTATTTTACTGTGAGGGCTGGACAATTGTTCTAAGGTCTTCACAAGCGTGGGATACAGGGGCAGGTGGAGGGAGAAGAGGGAAGGGCCTCATACGGGTGGAGACTGGGAGATGTCCCACTAGCAGCTGCTCAGCCAGGCCTTTGTGCTGGTGGTCCTTCCTTTTCTGACAGCCATCTTTCTTTCCCCCTCCCCACCTAGGTGTGTCCACCTCCTTTTCTTTTCCCAGGAGCTAACACCCCTCCCTTCAAAAATAATCAAATCTCAAACATTTAAAGACAGCTATCTTGCCTCTTCTTCGCCTGAGGGAAGAAAAGAGAGGGAAGGGACATTTCCTGAACATCTGCTCTCATTAAATAATTTGCCTATGCTCCCACAGCTGGTCTGACTCCACAGCCCATATCCTCTCCAATACATCAAACATTCTCAATTGTTTTTTACTCAGCACTCCCATTCAGTGTATTAGCTGTCCCTCCCAGATGGCATGCTGGCGTCAAGGAGTCTGATACCCACTGCTCTGTCTCATGGAAGGAGTCCCTGTGCAAAAGGCCTGTGTTGGGCATGCTCCAGAGAAACCCACATTCAGCCATTAAGTAGCCAAAGGTATTGATGTTCAACCCACCACACTTTCCATTAGATTGGTGACTCCTCTCTCTGGTCATCCAGGAGATGGTGCAAATTGTCAAATGTTTTGCTAAAATCAAGATACAACATGCAGTCGTGGAAAGGGTCCTGAAGCAGAGATAGAAGAGCTGAGTTTGGGTCCACATTTCATAACTTAGCTGTGTGAGCCTTGATAAATTCCATCTCTTCTCTCCATTTCCTCATCGGTGAAATGGGCATGTTATACTTCTCTGCCTATTTCCCAGGACTACTGTGAGAGAGGAGGGGAAGAGATCACAGTAAAGGGAAATGCCTTCAAAACTGGGAAGTATTGTCCAACTGTAAGATCATTTTACAGGTTTCATGGTAGAATGGGCTACTAATTCTCTCAGGAAACAGTCTTTGGCGTGATTTGTTTCTGGTAAACCCCACACTGGCTCCCCATCTTCACAGTTTTCTTTTTTTTCCCCTCACAACTCAGCTGTTTACCTAAAGGTTGTCATCCAACTCACGTTAGTCTTTCTTCACCTTTAATGTCATCTTTCTGTCATCTTTAATCTGCAATTCTATTTGGATGCCCATTTAGAACTGTGGAATTTCAGAGTGCGAAGAGACCCTACAGGTGAGGTCACTGGGTCTCCCGATGGGCTTCTACTACTCGGCTTGCACTGGACGTGGGCCGGAAGGGAGCCATCAAGTGCCCCACTTGGACCAATATCAGGAAGGTATGCGAGAAAGAGAACAGGTCTATATGGTGAATGACCAAGTCTAGCAGGGTCTGGATGTCTTGTGAGGGCCACGTGCAAATGTTCTCCAGGAGATGCAGAGAACCTTTCAAGGAAGACCCAAAAGCTGAAATTCAGGCAAGGATGCTGCATTCACCAGCTGGCCCTGGCTTAGTATCCAGGTTCCAAAACCCTTCCTTCTCACCCCACATGTGTCAGGCATTTTAGAAATGTACCTCATCTAATCTGTGTTGAGACCACCTCATCTCCTCTCTTTTCTGAGCCAAGCTTTCCAAAACCCTTCCAGGGAAAGTGTGTCTCCTCTGACTCTCCAGACCCAGGCTTCTCCCCCAGACAACGATCCTGGGCTGCTCTCGGGAGTAACGAATGGGGGCGCCTGCCTCAGCCGTCAGCACTTGAATCCCGCCAGAGGAAGCTTCGCCTATGACTTGACCAAATGTGTTTTAAAGGTGGAGATTACTCGCTACAGACACAGCCCACCACATACCAGCCCAGCAAACAGATGTCCTGAAAATAACCAGTTCGGTGGCTGGCATCAGCTCTGCCCTTTCATTATAGCCAGCGTCCCTGAATCCTCCCAGAACTATGGCAAATGGAGAAATTAGCCTGCTTAATAGGACCATGTAGCATAGCGTTTATGAGCTCTGCTGCTAAGGTCAGACTGCCTGGGTTCACATCCCAGCTGCACCACTTCACTGGTTGTATGAAATTAGGAAAGTTAATTTCTCAGTGTCTCCATTTCTTAGTCTATGATATGGGGATCATAATAGTACTGGGGTTGTTGTGAGGATTAAATCGAGTCAATAAATGTAATGTGTGTAGAACAGTGCCTGGCCCAGGGAGGGCCTCTGTGAGCACTGCTCATTATTAGGCAAGTGTCCCAGGGACACCTTGGAGCGCAGTTTGGTAGACCAGTCTTCCTTGATGCAGCCTTGGCTCTGTCTAGCCCACAGTTTGCCTGGCATTACATCCCAAGTGCTGCTACTTCAGTGACCATGCGGGGGGCTGAAACAGACAGCATGCTTCCTGCTCCCAGGGAGATCCTGGCCCCAAGAAGAGCAAAATGACCGCCCTCACAGTTATCCAGAGAACCAGCGTGAGCATGGATCATTGTTTGTTTTACAGTCGAGTTGAGTCAGAGAAGAGAAGACACATACATTTATTCTGAAATAGGAACAGACTCCATTGAAGGGTCCAGCAGAGCCAGGGGAAAAGGATGACGTGTGAGGTGTTTGGAAGAAGAGAAGAAAGGAAGCCGGAGATTAAGGGCAGCGAGAGGCATGTTAATGTTCCTAGTAACTGATTTATGAATTCTGTGAAAGGCGCTGCACATTTGATTCTTCTCCATTTTTCCATCTTATAGTCTTGGCGGGAAATGGCCCCTTTCACCACTTAAAGCGCGTCACTGTGCCAAGGGGCTTCCTGGGACAAGGCGATGATAAGAGTCTGTCATCAGCCCCTCGGGAAGTTATGCCGGTATCTGCTTAGCCAGGGTGCCCCCTCTCTCCTCCTGCTCTGCTGTTCTGTCCCCTTCACCTCCTCAGCTCCTACCCCGCACATCTGGGAATCTGAAAATTGCTGCTCCCAAACAATAGTCCTCGGCTTCTTAGGATCCCCCAAATAATCAGATATTGTTCCCCATTGGGGGAAACAGTCTTTCAGGCTATATTTTAGTTCTTGTTTAAAGCAGGATAAACCCAAGCTAATGACAAATTTGGGAGGGTTTTCAAATTAATTTCTTTCTGTCACTCTTTTGGTCTAAGCGATGGCAAATGAGCAGTGTTCCATAATCCTCCCCTGCAGGCGGTGCCACCCTTAGCATGCTTCTTCTCTGAGTGCAGTGCACAAGTTAAGCTTTGAGGTCAGACAGCCCTGGCTCTGACACTTACCAACAGGTGCAAACTTCACCAGGACTCAGTTTCCTTACCCATGAAATGGGGATAAGATTAACATCTGCCTCATAAAGTGATGACTCAACAGCCTCTGTGCAGAAGGCAATACGAGCTCACCACGGCTGTTACCACCAGGGCTAGCCTGGCTGAGGCCAGCCACGGTGCCTCAGCCCTACTCTAAGCGAAGACCCAGGGCCGTGAGTCCCTCAGGTCTAGCTATCTCCTGCTGGGAACTGAGTAGGCGACTGTCCCCAGCCTGAGCATGAGGAAGGCCTGCTTCTCCCACCTGATTGCCGACCAGCGGTGCAGGAAACACATACGTATCTGTGCCAAAAGACCCAGACTTTTAGTTAAAAAAAAAAAAAAAAAAAACCAAGTAAGATAAAATGAAAATAAGAAAAGCCAGTCTTGGCATTTCAACATTACTTACCATACCCTTTCTCTCTCTCTCTCTCTCTCTCTCTCTCTCTCTCTCTCTCTCTCCCCCCGCCCCCCCCACTCCGTTCTCACTCTAAAAGGGTCATAGTGTTGTGATAATCAAATCAGATAATGGCTATTCAGGGGCTTTGTCATCTGTAAAGCACTTTACAAATGTTCACTTTTGCAGAAGAGTCCCTGGAGAGCTGCACTTGGAGGAGAAGCCTGGCTCCCTCTCCACAAGAAGAGCAACCCTCTCTCATCATTCCCCATCCACATGGTCTTTTGGAGCTCCATCGTGTCAGAAAGGAAGACTCGGGCGGGGCGGTGGGAGCTGATGCCCAGTCACCACAGGAATCCGGCTGTCAGCTGGGGCTGTCCTGCCCTTTCATACTCAAGTAAAATTGGCCCAAACACAGAATCCCTGAGTTCTTTGGGGCTCAGGCTCTCACAGTTACTTTCAACTCCACACTATAGCTTCAAATTTCAGCTACTGTTAACTTCAAAAATAACAGCTAACATTTATTGAGCTCTTCAAAGTGCCTTTGCTTATTAGACCATTTACTTCTCACAACCCCCTAAGAGGTAGGAATTATTATTATCCCCATTTTACAGGTGATGGAACAGGGGCACCGAGAGGTTAAGTGACTTGCCCAAGAACACAGAGCCAACATCCTGAGGCAGTTACGCTCCAGAGCCCAAGATTCTAAACTCTGGTGCTTCTCTATCTCGCCCACATGTCAATTTGCATGCCTGCTTCCTTCTTCTCCTCCTGTCTGACTCAGTTGTGGCACTCTACCTGATTTGACCCCCAAACCATGCACTCAAAGCAGAAGGCTGTCGAGATGGTGAGCTGGTGATGAACAGCGTTCACGTTCCTGAAACCACGTAGCATCAATGTTGGGCCTCACTCTCCACAAGTCATTGGCATGGACACTGTTTGTGGGCATGTAAAATGGCGCAGCCCCTATTGAAACAGTACGGGCAGGTCCTCGTATAATTGAAGACAGAATTACTATAGGATCCAGCGATTCCACTTCTGGGTGTATAGCTGAATACAAACATAACAAACACTCTCCTGTTCCTGTGTGTCTCCTTCACTCTCACACTACTGCCACACTCACGACACTTCTGATGCCAGATGAGTGGGCCTTTGGTCCCCACACCAAGCAAGTCTCTTCAACACCAGCTGGGTGTCCTACAATTCAATTCAATTCTGATACTAACTGAAGTTAGTGCAGACCCCACAAGTTAAGGGCTCAGTCCCACGACACTGCTTCCCACTTCCGATGCCAATCACAAGTGATAGGTCCCCAGGTTACCCCACAACTTTTGTCTGACTTGGCTAAAACTAGAGGTTCTCCTGACACCACCCCTTGGGTTCAATGATTTGCTTGACCAGCTCACAGAACTCAGGGAAACACACTTACCAGTTTTTTATATAATGAAAGACATGATAAAGGATACAGATGAAGAGATAACAAAGGGCAAGGTCTGGAAAGGTCCTGAGCACAGGAGCTTCTGTCTCTGTGGAGGTAGGGTGCACCACCGTCCCAGCATATAGATGTGTTCACCATCACAGAAGCTCTCTGAATCCCTCCTATTGGGATATTTATGGAGGCTTTGTCAAGTAGTCATCACCATTATTACCTCTATTTCTAGCTCCACGCCCCTCTCTGGAGAATGGAGGGTGGGGCTGAAAAGTCTAAGCTTCTAAGCAAGGCTTGGTCTTTCTGGTGACCAGCCCCCGTCCAGGAGCCACCCAGAGTCACCTCAGGAGAACAAAAGACACTGTTGTCAACCAGGAAATTCCAAGGGATTTAGGAACTCTTTGTCAGGAACCAAGGTCAAAGACCAAATATTAGGACAAAAGATGATTCCAGTGCTCTTTTTACTTAGGAAATCTGAAGGGTTTTAGGAGTTCTGTACCAGGAACCAGGGACTGAGACCAATATATATGTATATTTTTCTATTATTTTATGATACCCAAAAAAAATGAAAGCAGGGACTTGAACAGATATTTGTACACCCGTGTTCATAGCAGCCTTATTCACAAGAGCCAAAAGATAGAAGCAACTCAAGTGTCCATCGATGGATGAATGGATAAACAAAACGTGGTGTGTACATATAGTGGAATTTTATTCAGTCTTAATAAAGATGGAAATTCTGACACATGCTACAGCATGAATAAATCCTGAGGACATTATTCTGAGTGAAATAAGGCAGACACAAAAGGATTAATACTACATGATTCCACTTATATGACGTACCTAGAACAGTCAGATTCATAGAGACAGAAAGTAGAATGGTGGTGGCCAGGGGCTGAGGGGAGGCAGGAATGGGGACTTAGTGTTTAATGGGCACAGAGTTTCAGTTTTACAAGATGAAAAGAGTTCTGGAGATTGGTTGCACAACAATGTGAATGTACTTAGCACTATTGACTTGTACACTTTAAAATGGTTAAAGGTCAATTTTATGTCATGCATATTTCACCACAATTTTTTTTAAAGTCAATGTCAGCCCTGTCCCTGAGGTTTGCCCTGGCAAGTAAGCCAGCTCCAGCCTGTGGTTAGCTTCCTCCCACAACACCCTCCACTCAGCAAACCTCTTCTCACTCTGTATTACGCAGAGCATTCAACCACTCCCCTGTCTGGACCCAGGCCTTGCCCTTCAATTTAATATGTATATAGTCACTGGAGGTGGAGTGCAACATAGGGAATAGAGTCAATGGAACTGTAACAGCTATATACTGTGTTTCCCCAAAAATAAGACCTAGCCAGACCATCAGCTCTAATGCATCTTTTGGAGCAAAAATTAATATAAGACCCAGTCTTATTTTAATATAATATAAGACCCAGTCTATAATATAATATAATATATTATATTATGTATATATAATATATATATTATATATAATATGATATTATATATAATTATATATATTATATATATAATTATATATATATAATATATATAATTATATTATATTATACCGGGTCTTATATTAATTTTTGCTCCAAAAGATGCATTAGAGCTGATGGTCTGGCTAGATCTTATTTTCAGGGAAACACGGTAAGATGTCAGAGGGGTAATAGATTAGGGGAGGGAAGTTATCACTTTGTGAGGGGTGTAAATGTCTAACTATTACATTGTTTTGTACACCTGAAACAAAAACAAAACACACAAAAAAACTCAAAAAAAGGTTTCTAATCCCTTCACCTTCTCCTCCATCCCCACCCCCACTCCCATCTAGCAACCATCAGGTTTTTTTATCTGTATCTCTGAGTCTATTTCTGTTTTGTTTGCTCTTTTATTCTGTTCTTTAGATTCCACATATAAGTGAAATCATATGGTTTTGTCTTTCTCGGTCTGACTTATTTCACTTAGCATAATACCCTCTAGGTCCATCCATGTTGATTCAACTGGTAAGATTTCATTCTTTTTTATGGCTGCGTAATAATCTATTGTATAAATGTACCACAGTTTCTTTATCCAGTCACCTATCAATGGGCATGTCTGTTGTTTCCATATCTTGGCTATTGTGAATAGCACTACAATGGTCACGAAATAGTCACAGGGATGTGAAACACAGTATGGGGAATATAATCAATAATGTATAGATTATGTAGGGTGCCAGATGGGTAGTGGACTTACTGGGGGAATCACTTCATGGATGGTGTAGATGCCTGACCACTGCTGCACACCTGAAGCTGATGTAGAGTAATATTGAATGTCAATTATAATTAAATGTATATATGGTCATGGATGTAAAGTATAGCATAGGAAATATGTCAGTGGTATAATAATAGCTATATACGATGTCAGAGGGGTAGTAGACTGAGAGGGAGGTTATCACTTTGTGAGGAGTATAAATGTCTAATCAGTATGTTGTTTTGTACACCTGACACAAATAAATAAATAAAAACTAAAAATAAAAAAAAAGTACACACCTCTATGGGGTGCCTTCTGGCAGCACAGGGCCTGGCAGAGGCCTTGACATTCCACTCTTCTCCTTCCCAGACCTGTCTATCCAAATGAAAGATCCGGGACTTATTTTCCCACTGATGTCAACTACGCCAACCCCCATCTGAAGGCAAAAGTTCCATGTTGGTGTTAAGTGACACATTGATTCCCCTGCAACAAGACACCATGTCTGTCTACAAATCCGTTTCTGGATTGGAAAAAATAAAAAATGGATTAAATCAATGGGATGTGAACAACCCAAGAAATAATGTTGGAAAAAAATATTAGGACATCTGTATTTTTACATAAAAATAAGGAATTATACTAATATTTAAGTAATATGATCTAACATTTTATTTTCAGATCAGTAGTAGTACGATTTATAAATAAATACGCCTGTATTGAGAGTAGAGGCTAAACTCTTCTTTACTAAGAGGGATGTACAATCAAATGGCTTGATGACCATGGAACCTGGTGACAGCACAGTTAGGTGGCCATCAAGCAGGTTATCCCAGAGGGAACGGACCACTTGACGCTCAGTCTCTAGTGATCCGCCACAGGGCTCTATCTGTTGTCCTGAGCTGTCTGGGAAAGGTGATACTTTGGAAAATATGGAAGTTAAATATACATTGCATTATTGTATACTTGCCTATCACATAAAAACATTATGGCATCATCAACAGATTCCAAATTCTCTGGGTTGATTTTCTGCTGCATGCCACTAACACACCACTTCTTTTGAAAAAGAGTAAAAGGCAGTACTCCAACACACTAACAGTGCTTGTGTTTAAATGGTGACTATGTGGAGAATCTTTCTTCTTTTCTCTGTTTTCCATATTTTCACGAGGTGGGTATATATTTTCACAAAACGCAAACGCAGGTGTTCCTTTTGTTTTTCTACTCTCCTCCCTCACCCCTGCACATTATGTTTTCTTCTGACCAGCCGAGAACCATGCATAAAACTGAGGCCACAGGCCTCTCTGATGCTCCCTTGTTCTTGAGGAAATTGGCAGAAGTGGACAGCAGGCCACGGGTTGGAGGAGTACAAATAGATTGCCCCTCATGTTCGGAAAAGAATATGAGTAACAACGTTTCACATCTGACTCTGCAATCTGCAAAGCACTTCACTCATCCCATCCTGGGCTGCCTGCCTGGAATGTGGTGGTTAGCGTGGTGGCTGTGGGAGCCACACTGCCCAGGTTCAAATCCTGGGACCTGAGCAAGTCACCTAACTCTGTGCCTCAGTTTTGCCATCTGTAAATGGGGTGTGATGACGATAGTGCTCACCTCTCAGGGTATAGTGAGGATTAAATGAAGGAATCCAGGCAAACCCCTTAGAACACTGCCTGACACTTGGTACATCTACAGAAGTGTCATCTGCAATGATTATTTCTGATCCCACACAGCTTGCTCCCTTGTGTCATAGCTCAAATATTACCTCCTGTGAGAAGCTGTCCCTGAGTATACAATACAACCCGCAACCCACTGCATCCTGCCACCCTTTAGCCCTTATTCTGCTTGGTTTTCCTTCATAGCATGTATATCTGTGTCCCCCACTAACATGTGAGCCCCACAAGGGCAGGGACTTTACCTTTCTTATACTCTAGAATAATCCCCAGTATTTATACAACCACCTGGCCCATAGCAGTCACTCAGTTAATATTGGTTTCAATGAATGAATGAATACATTTCATTTCTTTGTCCTTACATGAAACCCCACTTTACAGGGGAAGAAATAGACTCAGAGAAGTTATGTGACGTGTCCAGGGCACACAGCCAAAGAATGACCCAGTGCAGCTTTGAAGATGGGTCTTCTGACTCCAGGAGGACACACCCTTCCCCCCTATTAACATGCTCAGAACTGCCCAGAGCCACTTCTCATCTCAGATACAGTCACTCACTCTTCCCTTGTCTTTCAACACTCACCTCTGCCCTGCATGCTCCCTGCGGTCTCTTGATCCTATGGACCCATCTCTCACCTCCAGGCCTTTACTCATGCTGGTTCCTGACCTGGAGCACCCTCCCTGCTCCCTGTCAGCTGGCTACCAATGTCTAGCCATCCTGTGAATCTCAGTATAAAGGCTCTTTCTTCCAGGAAGTCTGCCCTGATGTGCTTGCTGGGTTAGGCAGCCCTCCTCCATCTTCCCAGAGACCATTGCACTTCTCTTGTCTTCCCCTTACCTTGCTTGATTGTCAACGTTTGTCTAATCATCTCTCTTTCTGGGCCGCACCCCATATTCTAAGCTCCTTAAGGACAGAAATACATCATTTAACTCACAAAAACCCCTGAGGGATGGGTGTCGCCATCTCCCTTTCACAGAGGCCCAGCTTACCAGGGCTGCACAGCTTTAGCATGGGCATGGGGTTCAAGCAGTCTTACTCCAGAGCCCACCAGGGTCCCCACCCCATATCATGAAGCCTCCCCAGCACAGACACGGCCACCCACTTCTCAACTATACTCTTTACGCTCCACTGGATATTCAACAGGTGGGCTCTGTTGTGCGTTCTTCAAAAACCACCCCACCCCTTTCTCTGTGGCTCTGACCCCATGCAGACCCCAGGACTAGAGCCACACCTCTTCCAACTGGCCACTTGGGACCACGCTATCAACCCCTGGGATTCCAGGGGACCACTCTGCTCTAAGGGGAGGGTCTCTCTCAGGACCATCAATTGGGCTCCCTTCCCGGGGTCAGATCAGGCCCTGGAAACCCACATATCATTTGCACCCCCAAACCCTGCAATTGGGGTCAGATCATCAAATCCTTCCTCTGAGATTCAGGCCCCTGCTGGCCTTTACCCACCACCTCTTCCTGTCTCTGCTCAAGCCTCATCACGCTAGTAATAACAGCTCGTGGCTCTTGAGCCTGCCCTACAAACCAGGCACTGCGCTGGGCTCCTTACCTGTATCCATACAGTGAATCCTCACAACACCACAGTGAGGGAGTCACAGGCTTTCTCTCCATTTTGCACATTGTCACATAGGAAGGATGGGCAAGGCTGGGACTTGAACCCAGAGCCCAGGCATTTGTCCTCTATGCTGCCTACCTGGTAGAGCCCAACTACACCACGCCTTCATCCACCTCTTCCCCCTCACATGCCATTCCTTCTGCTAGGATCACCCTGCTTCATCTTCCCTGCCTGGCTGGTTCCTCCACCCTCCTTGATAAGGCTTCCCTGCCTCTTTGTTTTCAGTGTCCTTAGGCCCTTTGTGCTCAGTATTCACCCTGCAGGTTGCAAATTGACGGGGGCAGGCACCGTGTCCTCTTACATGGCTGCACCTCCAGCCCCTGACCCCATATCTGGCAGGCACTAGATGCTCAGTAAATAGATGTAATGAATGAGCCACTAAGTGGATGAGGGAAGGGGCCTGACTCTTTCTGTTCCGATTTGCAAGACTCTCTCCTATCCAAGTCAAAGACCTCACATTACTCATGGATATAAATCGACAGTTTCAAAGGCTTAATACACACTTCCTGCAAACCCATACACACACGGAAATAAATAAGTTTCTTTTTTAGGAGGAAAAAGACGGCTTTTCAAGGCATCATAAAAACAACGCTTTATTTTTCATCCCACAGAGCCTGTCTGGGCATAGTTATGCTCGGGAGCCCAAGAAAGACTCGGAGCTAACACTCAAATGAAGAATTGCCATCTCCACAGCTGCCCGAGGCTCACAGAAGAAGTAGAATTTCTTTCTGTGTCCATCTGTGTGTGTCCAGCATCATCAATCACCCCCAGAATGGGGCCTGTGAGGGTAGGGTGGGTCTGCTGCCCACAGTAAATGGCAAAGAGATTTGCTGAAAGAGAGAACATGTGGACATGGAGGGCTGTAAACGATGGAGGGAAAAAGAACACTAGTATATTTTGATGATTTTTAAACCTATTATTAGGACTTGAAGAGCCCAGGTGCTCTTATGCTGGGCTAGTTTCAAGTTGGCATTGTTCTTTCGTGGGGCCATCAACAGCCACCAAACTCAGATGAATTCTAATCACATTCATTCAGCCATGCATTCCTTCATTGTGTGATGGACAGTAATGCTGCTCAATAGTATTTCCCGTCTGTCTTCTAGCCCCCTTGCACTTGTTTGGGGCTACATGACTAACTCTCACCAATGAGTTTGAGCCAGAATTGAGTTGGAAAATGATAAATGTCATTTCTGGGTTAGAACATTTTATTTTTAGTATTAGTTTCAGGTGTATGAAACAATATAGTGATCAGACATTTATATACCTCACAAAGTGATAACCCCAGTAAGTCTATTACCCATCTGACACTGTACATAGTTATTACAGTATTATTGACTATATTACCTATGACCATCAATAGACAATTGGATACAGAAATTATGGTGCATGTATACAATGGAGTGTTACTGTACCATAAAAAAGAATGAAATTTTACCATTTGCAACAACATGGATGGACCTAGAGGGTATTATGCTAAATGAAATAAGTCAGACTGAGAAAGACAGATATTATATAATCTCACTGATATGTGGAATCTAAAGAACAGAATAAACGAACAAAGAAAACAGAAACAGATTCATAGATACAGAGAACAACCTGATGGTTACTAGATGGGAAGGCAGTTGGGGGACTGGGTGAAAACGGTGAAGGGATTAAGAAGTACAAATTGGTCATCACAAAATAGTCACAGGGACGTAAATACAGTATGGGGAATGCAGCCAATAATACTGGGTTGGAACATAATTGTCAGTGTGCGACCCTCCAGAACGCTAGCAATATTGGAGATGTTGGCCAGCCTGTCAGCCTGGATTCAGAGTGAAGGGACAGCAGCAGCATCACCAGCCACTTATGATGAACACGTAGTGTGAGCCAGAAAAAAGCTTTTGTTATCATAAACCAAAGATCTGGGTATCGTTGTTACTGCAGCTGAATCTAGCCTATCCAGACTAACAATGTGCATCAACAGACCCAGAAGCCAGAAGCCTTCAGCTTCAGTCCTGGGTCTACAACTTACTAGTTAAGCAGCTTTGGGCAAGTCTCTGAGCTTGAGGGTCCCCATCTGTAAAATGGGGACAATAGCAAAACCGGCCTCTCTGAACATCTTCATAAAATAGAAAAGCTTCTGCCATCACTCTCCTTCATCGGTAACCCCTCCCTGACCCCTGACCTTCCTACTTTTGAGTCTCCAGGACAGGAGCAGTCCACAGTCCTGGGTCATGCAACAAACATGAAAAGGAAACATTGGGCTCCTCTCCAGAACCGACTCAAAGTACAAACACTGGTACTACGTATTTTCCACTCTAGGAGCCTGTCACCTAGCCCAGCCTGTGAACCTATGCTTGCCAAAGAGTTAGGCTTTTAGGAATCTTCCTTTTAGGAATCAATTTTTTGAGGATCTGTGGTGTGTGTGTGTGTATGAAGTTCTGCAAACAGAAAGAGGGTAGCATGTTGCATCAATGCCGTCTTAGTCTGCTTGAGCTGCCATAACAAAGCATCATAAACTGGGTTGCTTAAACAACAATAATGGAAGCTGGGAAGTCCAAGCTCAAGGTACTGGCTGATATGGTTCCCGGTAAGAGCCTTCTTTCTGGCTGGCAAACAGCCGTCTTCTCACTGTGTCCTCACATGATAGGAGAGAGAGCAAACTCTGTGGTGTCTCTTCTTATCAGAACACTAATCCTATCAGACCAGGACCCGCCCTCATGACCTCATCTAACCCTAATTGCCTCCTCAGAGCACCATCCCCAAATGCCAACCCACTGGGGGGTTAGGACTTCAACGTATGGAGGGGGACACAATTCAGTTCCCAGCAAATGCACAGCACAACTCACAAAATCTCTGCAACAGTTACCATTTCCCCAGCACTTTACGTTTACCAGGCAAAATGCCATAGCTTATCACACTGTAGATGCGTAATCAGCCTGTGAAGAGGCCTTTTATGTGAGGAGACCAAGGCACACAGAATCTAAGGGACTGGCCCACATCGACTCAGCAAGAGCCCAAGAACCCAGAATTCAAACGCAGTCCTTCTGCCTGCCAACCCATTCTCCCTTGTGTACCTCAAACTACAAACCAAATATATCGTAGTCATTATTCCAATAACCAGGGGATGAGGAACGGGGCACGAATGACATAACATCATGATTAAAACAAAAGTAGTCAATTCTGGATTAACAGGTGTGAGAGGCAGGCATGAGGGTTAAATTCAGCAGCTCTGGATAGGCAGCTGCAGTCCTAGCTGAAGCACACACCCGTGTTACGACCTTTGGAAAATCACTAATCTCCAAGCCTCAGTCCTTCGTCTGCGACACCGAGGTTTTAATTGCTCCTACTCCACAGGACTGATGTGGGGATTAAGTGAGAAAATGCATGAACTGAGCACAAGAAAGTAACTGTATCAGTTAGCTCAGGTTGCCATAACAAAATACCACAGCCTGAGTGGATTAAACAACAGAAATTTTATTTTCTCACAATTCTGGAAGCTGAGATTTTGAGCTCAAGGTGCCAGCAGGATTTGGTTTCTTCTGAGGCCTCTCTCCTTGGCTTGCAGATGGCTACCTTCTTGCTTTGTCCTCACACAGTCTCTTTTCTGTGCCTGTGCTTACCTAGTGGCTTTCTATAGAAGTCTGACAATTAAGTTTGCGAACTTGTTGCAACAATGTTGCTAACCTTTTTTGATATCAGAGGGATTATTCATTATGAATTTATACCAACTAAACTAACAGTTAGCCAAGTTTACTATTTGGAAGTGCTGAAAAGGCTGCGTGAAAAAGTTAGTCGACATGAACTTTTCACCAACAATTCATGGCTCTTGCATCACGACAATGCACCAACTCACACAGCACTGTCTGTGAGGGAGTTTTTAACCAGTAATCAAAGAACTGTATTGGAACACCCTCCCTACTCACCTGATCTGGCCCCCAATGACTTCTTTCTTTACCCGAAGATAAAGAAAATATTGAAAGGAAGACATTTTGATGACATTCAGGACATCAAGCATAATACGATAAAAGCTCTGATGGCCATTACAGAAAAAGAGTTACAAAATTGCTTTGAACGGTGGACTACTTGCCAACATGGGTGCATAGCTTCCCAAGGGGAGCACTTCGAAGGTGACTGTAGTGATATTCAGCAATGAGGCATGCAGCACTTTTTCTAGGATGAGTTTGCGAACTTAATTGTCCAACCTCCTAAGTCCTAATTTCTTCTTTTAAGGACACCATACAGGATCAAGGACCACACAACTGGCTTCATTTTAACTTAATTACTTCTTTAAAGACCCTATCTCTAAATACAGTACATTCTGGGGAATTGGGGACTAGGGCTTCAACACACGAATCTTGGGGTGGGGGTCATAATTGACCCCATAAGCTTACTCAATGCATATTAGTTCCTATCGGGACAGAGGGAGTTGAACTCTCTCTCACACATGCTGCTAGTGTAACGGCAGATTTGACCCATCACCTTGGGGCATTATTTGGCATCACCAATTCAAGGGGAATGTGTACATACCTTATAAGCTAGCAACTCCACCCACACCAGAAATGTATCCCTCTGTTCACCCAAAGGTAGATGACGGAATGTTCATACAGCCCTGTTCATAATAGCCCCGAACTGGGAGCTGCCCAGCCACCCATCAACAGTTGGATGGATATGTAACGTGTGGTCCATTCACACAATGGAATAGTCCATACTGCAGAGAGAAGGAGGGGACGACAATCACAGGCAACAACCTGGGTGAAATGCACAAACATCAGGCTGAGCAGAAGCAGCCAGACACAGAAGAACACATGCTTTTGATTCCATTTGTACAGGGTTTACAAACAGGCAAACTAAAGAATGAATGCACATGGTGCCAAAAGTCCAGACAGTGTAGAGCCTTGAGGGATTAAGGAGAAGGGTGGGTAAGGACTAGAAAGGGACATAGGGGGCCTTCGGGGTGCTGGAAGTGTTCCATTTCTTGATCTGGGGGTTGGTCATACCTGTGTGCTATGGACTGAATTATGTCCCCCCACAAATTTATGTACTGACCCATCAATCCCCAATGTGATGATATTTGGAGATGAGGCCTTTGGGAGACGATTGAGTTTAGAAAAGACCCTGAGGGTGGGGCCCTCATAATGGGACTGCTATAAGAGGCGGCTGGGAGCTTCCTCTCTGTCTCTCTCTGCCACATAAAGACACAGGGAGAAGGCTGCCAACTGAAAACCAGGAAGAGGATCTCGCAGGAACTGGACCACGCTGGCTGCCTGAGCTCAGGTTTCCAGCCTCCAGAACTGTGAGAAATCAGTACCTGTTGTTTAAGCCTCCTGTCTGTGGTGTTTTGTTACGACAGACTAAAGTACTGCATGAACTGTGTGAAAATCCATGGAGCCATACACTAATAGTTTGTGCCACTTTCTGTAAGTTACACTGCCATAAAAAGTTTTCAAGGAACAGGTGGTGGCAGGAGAGTTATTCCTTCTGGGGTGAAAAATAAAAAGTCTTATTCTAGAAAGACTTCCCCAACCAACCTAGGTGAAATCAGTGCCTCTCCTCTCCTCTGCCTTCTGACAACCCGTTCTGGCCTCTGCTCTGCCTCAACCCCACCCTGAACAGCCGCAGACCGGACCTGCCCGCAGCCCCCACCACCGAGTAACCTCCACTGCCCCACACTTGCAAATGCTCCCACTGTCAGCTCAGCCTTCTCACCTGTTCTCAACTACTTGACCTGCACAGGTTCTGAACAGGAGTGCCTTCCCAGCCTCGGCCCCTCCCAATCTACCATCCTTATACTTGCCCCTTGACCTCACTCCTTGGGGGAAAAAGCACATTTTCTGATTACCTACATTCTGTGCCTTTGATGGTGAATAAGAAGTTGGACTTGGCCCCCAGACACTAAGGCTCTGCAAAATGCTCGCTCAGATCAGGTGAGAAAAAGAAAAAAGGTCAGTTCAGGGTCTGGGGCCTCTTCGTGGAAAGAGTGTGAGCCGGGACCCCGGAGGGGAGAGAGAACTGGAAGGGCCCTCCGCTCATCTTGGTCCAGAGGTTTCAGGTGGTTTTCTTTTTTTTTTTTTTTTTTTTTTCCTTTTTTAAGCTTCATGGAGGTATAATTTACATACCATAAAATTCACTTTTTTAAGAGTACAATTCACTGATTATTAGTTTACTTACAGAGCTGTGCAGCCCTCAACACAATCTAATTCTAGAACATTATCATTACTCCAAAGAGAAATGGTTGTGTGCTTTAACAGTCACTCCCACCTTCCTCCCATCCCCTTTCCAGCCCTAGGCAACTACTAATCTACTTTCTATCTCTATAGTTTTGCTTCTTCTGAACATTTCATGTAAATAGTATCAAACAGTATGTGGGATTTTCTGTCTGGCTTCTTTCACTCAACAAAATGTGTTTGAGGTTTATGCATGTCGTAACATGTATGAGGCATGATCAAAAACTACAGTGAATGCTGCTGCCGAGTGCCATCCAACAGAAAGGCAGGGATCTTCAATACAGGAAGCGGTGCCTCGAACCTTACTAACAGTGTGTGACAAGTTTCAACTTGTTCAGTGCAGTCAGTCAGGTGTGAGCTACAGATGAGAGAAGATGTATTTTAAATGGTGCCACAAATCATGGATCACAAACAATGCATTAACATGAAATGGGCAAACAGTTTCATCCTCCATCATGACAATGTTCCATGTCACACATTACTTCTGGTACAGCAATTTCTGTCAAATAAAAACATTATGGTGTGTCCTCATCTTCCTTATTCACCAGATTTGGTACTGTGCGACTTCTGGCTCTTCCCAAAGTCAAAATGACCATGAAAGATAAACGTTTGAATCAATTCAGGACACTGAGGCAGCCACGACAGCGCAACTAAAACACTCATGAAAAAGAACTTCCAGAACTGCTTCAGAAAGTGGCACGAACGATGGGATAAGTGTGTTCAAAGAGAAGGGGATTATTTTGAAGGGAGTTAATGGCAATGTGTCTTTTACTGTAATAAATTTTTTATTTAAACATTCATCATATTTTTTGTATCACACCTCCTAGTTTATTCCTTTTTATTGTCACATGGTATTCTATTGCATGGATATACCACATTTTGCTTAGCCATTCATCAGTTAGACATTTGGGCTGTTTCCACATGTTTGGCCATTATGAATAACACTGCTATGAACATTTGCATACAAGTCTTTTTCTGCACTATGTTTTCATTTTTCTTGAGTAGATATGAATGAGCGATTGGGGAAGCACTGGATTTGAAGAATGAAAAGGTAGAGATGGCAGGAGAAGGGAAAATGAGGCAGAAAAACAGCCTGAATAAAGTATGGAGGCCTTGATTCATGAGACAGCATGATGAGGAAAGGGGGTGGAGGGTAGTTTGAGCTTTGAAGTCAGACCCAAGTTCAAATCTTTGCTCTGCCACTCACTGGTTATTTGACCTTTGGCTAGTTGCTAACTCCTCCAGCTTTAGTTTCCTCATCTGTAAAATATTGACAGCCATGCCTACCTTGCTGGCTGTTGTCAATATCAAAAGAGATACATTTTGTCTAAGTGTCCAGCATTCTGTGCCTGCCCTGGGGCAGAGCTGACTGTTCAAGCACCCCCACTGTACCCATATCCCCAAAGGTCCATGAGCATCAGTTGATATTTCTTGAGAAGCAGTGGCATGCCACCTGACCCAGTGAGAGAGGGTATGGCTTGTATGTCCTTCCTCAAGCCAAAGCCATGCTGGGAAGACATCACATTTTTCTCTGTTGTCCTCTCGTTGTCACTGAGCCAGAGCTTCTGTCTTCCCTCCTTCCTCAATATGGCAGCACAGCCCAAATGGATGTAATGTCCCCAGTTGGTGCCAGGCTGATAGGTTCCATGGAAGGGGTTTGAGAGTCTCAGTGGCCTATTCCTCTAGGAATAAGGTGGCCTTGAGACAAAAATCACCTATCTCCCGTTATACTGATCCCCAAGAATACGTCATGTCTGCCTATGGTTGAATATGGTGGTTAGGAACAGTGACCTTGAGCCAATTGCATGACTCTCCAAGGCTTCATTTTCTCATCTATATGAATAATAGAAAGCCACTGGAGGGTTGAATAAACTGATTTCTTTAGTAGCACTTAGCACAGAACTTGGCCCATTGCAAGAGCTTAATAAATGTTAAAAATTCTATTTTTCCATCTGGATTGGCACCTCCATGAAAGCAAGGTGTGTAGCAGTTTTGCTGACCCTGGCATCGCTAGCAACCCAGCATCGCCTGGCACGTATAGGCACTCTCATAAATACTTGTGATAGAATAAATGAAGGTGCTCTCAGAGCCCTCTGCCCTTGCCCAGTCATAGAACAGATCACCCTAAACTGAAATCAACTGTTGAGCTCTCAGCCCCACGAAGGCCAACTATGTATGAGGCTCAAAATATGTCTGAGGAGCACAGGTCAAAGCTGGAGGACATAAAGGTCCTGATCATTCCCTCCTGAATGAAGAGGGCGGAGAGCTCTGCAAATGGGATTTGGAGTCAGAGATGGGGGTTCTGGTGAGCAGCCTTAAGCAAGTTACTTACTTTCCCTGCACCCTGTTTCCTCACCTTAAACAGTTATTTTATGGATTAAATGAGCCAGCACAATGCCTGGCACAAAGCAATGGCTCAGCTGATGCTCGTTTTTATTATTAGCATCATTAATCATCATCAAGAACGGGTGCTTGGTACAAGTTAGCTTCCTATTAGGCGATGAGAAGCACCAACCTTCTGGTGAAGTTCTTGTGAAAACACAAGATTTCCTTCCTCCCCTTTATGCAAAAAGACAAAGGCATGTTTGATTCCAGCAAAGAGCCCTGGATGGGACTACAGGAAGGTGAAAATGACTTCATTTTCATTCATCTTCCCTGAGCTCCTTCATCTGACACTGGCAACAGAGCTTTAAGCATTTGCTATTGGCTTGTCCTGATTCATTACCCTGGCCTCTCCTTGACACGCACCCCTGTCAGCTGAGTGGCAAAGCTTGGCTCTGGATGGACCCAATCAGAACTTGAGGGCTCACCCATCGGATGAATGTACCTGGGTTGCCTCTCTGCCGTGGCTCGGCTCTCCTTGCTGAGCTATTTCCTCCTGATTTGCTTTTCTCTCCCCCTACCCCCAAGAAATACTACCAGCCCACCATCGTCATGTGGAAATGACTGCCAGGTAATGGCTTTTAAAACACGAAATTGCACCAAGTACAAGGGCTGCTACGAGTCCCATCTTCAGCAAGGAATTTCCCCCTGTTTGGTTTGGACATCCAGTGGAGCATTAGACAGCAGTTTAATCATTATTAGCGGTGCTGCACTGTGACTCTCTGGAGAAGCACTAAACTGGAATGAAAAGGAACTGACATAATTAGTCTGACACAGTTCAATAGGGAACTATTACACCAAAGGTAATGAGCTCCAATGATATGTTAATGTTATTGTAAGAAATTATGCCAGTGCAACAAAGTGGCTTCGAGTTGGGGGCAACATAAGCTTGGAATTTTCCCAGGCAATAGGCTAATGGAAAACAAATCGAGAAGGCTCGGAAAATCCCCTTTTCTTTGTCCCCCAGTTGCCTGTCGTCACTGGGGACTGACGGTCTGCTGTCAATGCTACAGGAGGCTTCAGAGGCCACGGAGGCGATGCTGCTGCTATCGATATGCACAAGTGGCTGGATATTTGTTCAACTAGGAAAATAAAAAGCTCAAGAAAATTACCCTGAGCTCTAAAAATCGATGAAGGGATAGTGTAATACGAGTCCCTTACAGTTGTTCAACACTGTACAGTGTATAATGTATTTTCATGGTCCTTATGAGAAGCAGAAGGATACAGTCAAAAGGCAGGGACTCTGCCACTTACTAAATTGTGACCCTAGTCAAGTAACTTGACATCCATGGGCCTCAGTTTCCTCATCTCCAAAATGCGAACAATAAGTAATGCCCACCTTCAACGTTGAAATAATGCCCTTGAGGTTCCCTTTATATACTAGGCATGCAATAAAATGCAGTTAATATTGTGCCAATTAATTGTCTTTCTATCATGCGAGTTTGGTGAAGACTAACTCTGATGGATGTCAACATTCACTAGAAATGATTGATTAATGTTCAGTCCAGAAGAAGGAGCGTGGGCAACATTGTCCTGAACCAGCAAATGTCAACATTTCCAAAACATGACTGACCATTTCCAAACCCAAATAATGAACTAACCCCCATCTTTCATGTTGAGTGGAGTTTGGGCTAAAGTTGAGATGACACCTTTTAGAATGGTTGTTATCAAAAAGATGAAAGGTAAGTATTGGCAAGGATGTGGAGAAAAGGGAACCCTAGTGCACTAGTGGTGCCAGTGTAAATTGGTGCAGCCACTATGGAAAACAGTATGAAGGTTCCTCAAAAAATTAAAAATAGAACTATCATATGATCCAGCAATCCCCCTTCTGAGTATACGTGTATATACAAAGGAAGTAAAAATCGCTATCTCAAAGGAGGTACCATGTTTCCCCGAAAATAAGACCTACCCTGAAAATAAGGACCAGTTAATATCTCAGCCAGACGGACGCATTTAGTACGTTATGACGATGTTCCAGAAGAAGATGACATGACTATATTTGAATAAATGTAGATTATTGTACATGAAAAAATAAGACATCCCCTGAAAATAAGCCATAATGGAGCAAAAATTAATATAAGACCTGATCTTATTTTGGGGAAAACATGGTACCTGCACTCCCGCGTTCACAGCAGCATTATTCACAATAGCCAAGATATGGAAACAATCTCAGAGTTTGACAAATTCACTAAAATAAAAAAAATGTGATATATATACAGAGGGTACCAAAAAAAATGTATACACACTTTAAGAAAGGAAAAAACTATTAAAGTTGTAATATTCAATATATACCGACAACAAAAGATGAATACAAGTCACGTCTGACTTCTGCAATCACGAGAGGTGCTCAAAGTGGTTACCATCAGTGTCCAGACACTTCTGACTATGGCGAACTACTGCTTGAGCAACGTTGACCAAAGTGCCCACTTGTATACATGTTTTTGGAACCCCAGGTATATATACTGAATATTATTCAGCCTTCAAAAAGAAGGAAATCTTGTCACTTGTAACAACATGGATAAACTAGAGGATTGTGCTAAGTGAAATAAGCCAGACACAGAAAGACAAATACTGCATGATCTCAATATGTAAAATCTAAAACAGTCCAACTCTTAGAAGCAGAGAGGAGAACGGTGGTTACCAGGGACTAAGTCATGGAAGAAATGGAGATGTTGGTCGAAGGGTACAAAGTTTCAGGTATGCAGGATGCGAAAGTTCTGGAGATCCAACATATACGCAGCATGGTCACTGTGGTTAGCAGTACTGTACTGTATACTTGAAATTGGCTAGGAGAGTCGATCTTGTTTTTACCAAAAAAAAAAAAAAAGTAACTATATGAGGTTAATTAGCTTGATTGTTGTAAACATTTTGTAACATTATACGGATATCAAAGCATCATGTTGTACACAGTAAATATATAGCTTTTATTTGTCATGTACACCCCAAAAAAGCTGGAAAAAATAAAATAATTCCAAATAAATAAATAAAATTGGTGTGACCATTGATGTTTGGACTGTTGCTTCATGTAATTCATTTCTTTGATCTGAATTCTCTGAACATAAGGAGAAAAAGAGAGGAACCCAACACCCAAACCCAGGGAAGGCAGTGACTCCATGATTCCTCCCTTCTCCCTGGTTTCCTTCTAAAGTTAAAACAATCATTAGAACTTATATATGTATGCAACTTACAGTTTCATGTCTACTGCCTCATCCTCTCAAAACAATCCCAATGGATGGTAGAACAGACATTTTCCTTATTCCCATTGTACAGATGAGAAGACTGGGGCTGCCCCACATCACAGCACAGAAGAAGGTGAGACAGGATGTGAACTCGAGCTTTGATACTAAGCCCTGGAATAAGGACATTCTGTCACCAGGCTGTTGCCCACTCTGACACCCCCAAACCTCAGCACCTTGATGCAGGCATTCTTGAGTAACTATGGTAACAGGGTCTCTTCTTTCTATCCTAGAAAGGGATGTTCCTTGCAATCTGGGGGAAGTGGAAGAACCAGCCTTATGGTCTCTCAGGCTGGGGAGGAGCTACTGGCCTGTTACCACAAGGGAAAGACCAGTGCCTGGTCCATGATCTGGGGGTTCCACCCATCCCCATTGATACTCGCCATCTGTCTTCTCAGGCCCAACCCACACTGCACCTGAGGGAGGTGGGCAAGCTCCAGCTGAAGACTTCGAGTGAGGATCTAAGGTGTACAAGAACAGCAGCCACGTCTGAGCCAGCGGGTCTCAAAGGTGCTTCTCTGAGCAGCAGCAGCACCTACACCAGGAACACCTTAGAAATGCCAGGTCTCAGGTCCTCTCCCAGAACTACCGAGTCAGAACCTCCGGGCACAATTTCACAAGCCTCCGCGTCATTCTGACGCCCACTGACATGTGAGAACTGCTGGTCTGGGTGTCTTGTCCTCATAAGTCAGTCACAAAGAGGAGAGAAAGGCAGAAGGTCTCATTCGAGACCCTCCTTTATTCCCCTTCTCTAGCTCACCAGTCCCCCTGCGTCTTTCACCTGCAGCCCCCTAGCTTTAAGCCCAACACCCCTCCCCCGCAGTGTGCCCGGACCCGTCCTTCGAGACTGCCAACACCTTCCTGGGCAGTGTCGGAGTCTGGCCGTGGGTCCTACCCTCTGCCTCTCCATCCTCAGCCAGATGTACTGGGACTTCCACTGGACTTGGGGGTGAGAGGGACTTCAGTCCACTTCAGGCTCCCCCCAACCTCGCCACTGCTACTTTGCTCCTGACTACTTAAGGACAAACTCCCCTTTTCAGCAAAGGATTGACTTTCTTCTGAAGACACCACATTCTGCTTTACAAGAGTATTGGTTCCTCCTATTCATGTGACTGGTCCTGCTCCTTGTGGAATACCGGCCGGGTCATATACCACAGCTGCCTCCCTGGACCTACTTTCACACCACAGAGCCAGTGCTTAGCTGACTGTGCCACCAAGTTACCCAGATGGCCCTGAATCCCCATTTCTTTCCTGATGGGGAAGGGATGCCATTCACCCCATCAATGGGCCACTCACAGCATAAGCAGCCCTGGTCGAACCTCACTGCCTCAGGGGTGGAGCCCAAGCTTCACTGTAGTCTCATCAGCACTTACAGGGGTGGGTGTCCCTGGAAGGAACCAGGAAAGCAGAGACGGGACTCCAGGAGGGTGCTGGTTCCACATCCCTGAGTTTTCCTGGGATAATCTACAAGTGCAGAGAACGCCAAGATCCACGGCCCCTAATTCCTGCTCACCCTTCCCGATCTGTGGCACTTTAGCTCAGACTCCGGGGCCTCGGGAGGAAGTGGCCTCCAGCCAGCACACAAGCCCGTCTGACAGGCACAACACGAGAATTCCTGCTCAGAACCGTTCTCCTGCGTGGTCATCAGCTGTCCACACCACAAGGGTCTCCCTCCCTACGCAGCTGGCCACAGGCCCCAGGTGGGGCTGGCATCCTGTCAGCAGGTGTGGGGGTACAGGGGGGACCCCCAGCCATACCAGTGCCACCCATGTGGTCAACAACAACGCTCCTCTGAGGGGCATCAAGACCCTCTTCTCCCCACCTGAAGCCTGGAAAGCGGCTTGTCTGGTCCCTGCCCAACACTCAGGCCATCCCATGGATTCACGGGGATCTCACCAGAGGTCCCCAACAGTCTCCCCAATGGCCACAGCACAGGGACCTCTCAGAAAGACCATTCCCCTCCAAGTTCCGGCTCTGGCACAGATGGATTGGGTAGGGCCCCCGACTGCCACCCTGTCAGATGGTGGCTGTGATATTCCCCCAAGGACAGATACACACACACACACACACACACACACACACACACACACACATGTCACCGACTGCTCTCTCTGTCAAGTGGCAATTAACACAATAGTTAGAAACTCAGATGAGCCCATGTTTCAGTCCCAGTCCCATCATTCCTACCTGAGGCCTTGGGATGCTGCTTTCTCTGGATCTCCACTTCCTTATATTTTATAGGAATAATAATACCTACTTCAGAGTCACCAGACCACAGCATGACTCAACCAAAAGAATAGCAGTGATTTTTTTTTTTCATTATCATTTTATTATCTGTAGTGGCCACAGGATGGGATGGTAGCACAACTGGAGAGTTATAGTAAGGAAGCCCCCAAAACAGCCTGACCTGCATCCTGAGCTGCATCGCAGGGGTGGAGACAGACTGAGCTGGTCAACCGTGCTCTCACCCAGCACCCTGATGGCCGAGGGGTCTGTCCATGGCAGGGTCCGAGGCCTGACACATGTCAGGGACAGATTTCCTGTGCTGGAGGTTCTGCTGCAACCCCCAGAGCAGGGTCACCATCAGCCTGGGTGCCTCGTGCTTTCCTTGAAGGGCATAAACAACTCCTTGTGCCCAGGGCATGACCCACTCAGAAGTGGGCCAGGACCCTTCAGGCACAGAGACCCCCACCCTGAATCCCAGGCTGGGTCTGGACAGCTAAGGCTGCATCAGTCTACAGCAGGACTGGGACAGAAGCAAGGTCCAGTACGTTCTCAAGACCCTTGCCCTGGGCTTTGCAAGGCCCTATGGGTGACTCCTCACTGCTACCTCTAACCCCACCCCATTTCTCCAGGCCCTTGCCTTTAACTTCATGTCATTAATACCCTTTAGATTGCAAGTGATCAAATAACCTTACTCAAGCTGGTTTCCGTAAAGGAGGAATGCATAGGCTTATATAACTGAAGAGTTCAGAAATAGACATTGCAGGCATGGCTCGATACAGGGGCTCATCCGATAAGCTGAGCAGGCTGAGTTGTGTTCTCCTTTCTCCCTGATTTCCTCCCAAAAGTAAAACAATGATAAAAATGTACGCACATACACAATCTACAGTTACATGTTAATTTCACATCCATTGTCTCCCCTTCCTTGGGGAAGAGATCTTGGTATGTATTCAATGCAAACCCCTCAAACAACCCCTGTGAAATGGTGTGTGCTATGGACTGAATCTTTGTGTCCCCTCAAAATTCATATGTTGAAGCCCTAACCCCCAATGTGATGGTATTTGGAGATGAAACCTTCAGGACATAACCAGGGTGAGATGAAGTCATGAGGGTGGGGCCCCCATGACGGGATTAGTGCCTTTATAGGAAGAGACACTGGAAAGCTTGCTCTCCCCCACCCCCACCCTCATGCAAAGAGGTCATGTGAGGACACAGTGGTCATCTACAAGCCAGGAAGAGTGCCGTCACTGGAACTTGGCCATACTCAGTGCCCTAATCTTGGACTTTGAGCCTCCAAAACCATGAGAAAATAACTTTCTGTTGTTTAAACAACCAAGCCTATGGTATTTAGTTATAGCAGCCTGAATCAACTAAGACAGTAGGGCAGGCTTTAACCGCTTCCTGTCCCAAACCCTGCCAGGACCATCTGAAAGGACAATAGGGAGGGCTTTGGGGGAAGGCCTCAGTGCACTACGCACCCCAGAGGAGGAAGCTGATGGAAGGGGAGGCAGGCGAGGGCACTGGATTGGGTCGTCCATGCCCACGTCTCTTCCCACACCATACTGCCTTGGGCCCTGGATGCAGGAACCAGAACCTCAGACCCAGAAAGAGAGACTCACTTCCTTTCCTCTTCCCAAGCTCACCTTGAGAGTAAGACTAGATGACAGCTTGCTGTGGGACAAAGAGCACTGACTTAGGAGTCCAGACTCCTCGTCTTAAGTCTCTGCTTTGCCCCCGACTTGCTGGGGATAGTTGTCGGTGCCTTCCCCTCTCTGGGCTTCAGTCTCCACATCTGTAAAATGAAGGGGTTGAACATGCTCACCAAGATCCCTTCCAGTTCTAGCATGTGGGTCTCTACCCTGGAGATGCTAAGGAACTAGGATGACAGGGAGACGTGGACAGCGGATGCCCAGGGTATGTGACCTTGCCCCTCTCTCCTTCCTTCACTCGGGCTCTGGGTGGGGAGGTGGAGCCCCAACAGCTCCAGGGAGACCAGCATCCATTTGTGCCCTGAAGATTTCCCAGCCCAGACCAGGTCGAGCTGCTGCTAGAGTTTCAGATGCTTAGTCATACTTTTTTGAGTAAATATCATGGTAAAAAGACATGACATTTCCGGGGCCAGTCTTCAGCATTAATAAAAGATTCCAAGAACAGGGTGACCTTTTCACAAAGGATTTGTAAATGCCAAAAACTACATAAAACCTCTCTTTCTGAGGCAGACAGGATTGTCACAGCTCAGCATTTATTCCCTCACATGCAAGGATGGCCCTTGTTTCTCCCAGTTGCATGTGCTGGCTGGTGAGAAGCTGTCTGAGGGGAAGAGGGGTGAAGTAGAGGAGGAAGGAGGGGAGGAGGAAGAGCCGAGGGCAGGGCAGGCCAGCCCCGGAAAACAGTGTGAGGGACCTCTAAGCCACTTAGCAGGCCCACCGAGGACAACGCTTCTGAACTGCCATCCTTTAGCCACCACTGCAGGACACTCTGTCACATCCATTCAGGCCAAGGAAAAGGTGGCCCCTGCCAGCAAGCAGCCAACACAATGAAAAATCTAATACTGTCTGAGTGGCTGGCCAACCCCACAGGAGTCTTAGACTAGCCTCCTTCTGACATGGATAAGACTTCCATGCCCCCACCCTCACCGGCCTTCCCCATCCATCTTTCACAGACCCCAGAAGACAGGAAAGCAGCAGGTGTATGGAGAGACCATGGACTTAGGAGTCAGACTCTCCTAATCCCAGGCTGGACTCTTCCCAAGTCTCATCTCTAAAACAGACTTCCCTCGTAAGTGTTACATGATGATGCCATAACATTAGGGACCAGAAAGAACCACTCCCATGATGGTGCCCACCTAGTCTTCCATCTTTCTCATTTGCACAGGTTCCTGAAGTATGGGGCCGGCAGGGGGTTCTGAGTGCTTTCAGAAATGGATTTTGCTCCTCAAGCCAGAGAGTTGTATCAAGTCCTTCCCACAGCTGCCAGGGACCCTGGGAGAAGAAGGAGACTCCCAAGAGGAAAAACCTCTGCATGGAGCCATCCCCTATCCTCATCACATCAGTGATGGCAGGGCCCCCAGACAAACGCCCCCCATTGCTGTCTCTGCTGGGCCAGAAGCTTCACGCACTGCCATTGGCTGCCCCTTTTCTGGGTTCATTGTGTAATGGTACTTGACAGAGCCTAACTTTCTTTTTACAAGACATGCATTATAGCAGAGGAAATAATAATACACCTCAGTGACACGAGGCAATTGTCCAGTTAGTAAGGATAGAGTGAATTTCATTGCCCAGCTCAAGCACTTGACTAATGAAGGATTTTAGAAAACCTGGAATCTGGGAGGTCTGCAAAGAGCTTTTCAATTCAACAATCACATTTTCAGGGCTGTTACTGATGGGCCAGCCTATCAATAGGCAACCCCACATAGAGAAGCCCTCTCCCCGACAAGCCCCAAAGTAATGAAAGATGAGTCCTTACAACAGCCCTGTGGGGTAGGTAACGTGAAACGGAAGCTCAGAAAGGGTAAGAAATTTGCTCCGAGTCCACAGGGCAGAATGAAGACTAGAGCTATTTGCCTGTTTTCCTGCTGCTCTTTAGCCCATGCCATGGAAGTGAGCTCCAGCCTCATCCCCAGCCATCTTTCAGGCAGGATGGTGCAGTCATTAAGAAAGCTGAACTCTGGAATTCTCAGTTCTTTCTGACATTAGTTATGCCCGTCAAGCTCATTTCCTGCTTTGGTGGCAGGAATGTCAGTTGATTCAGAGAAGCAGTTGGCAAAGTCTCCCATGCTCTCTCCATGGATGAGGAGAAGTGGGGAGGTGTTACCATTGGGAAGATTCCTACAATCTATTCCTCGTCACCCCCACACACACCTTGTGAACTGTCTTGCATGAGGTGTGCCCGGAGAGTGTCGATTAAAGATGACTCGGGATCAACATGGAGGAAGATGATCTCTATTTACCCACACGGGCTTTCTCTGCTCTTGGCTTTGTGCTCATTCTCATTCATTCATTCATTCATTCATTCACTCAATATATACATCCAGCATCTGCTGTGTCCTGGGCTTACTCCAGGTTGGTGGGAATATCATGGAGAGCAAAACAGACATAATCCCTGACTTAATGGTACTTACAGCCAGGTGGGGAAGACAGACAATTCAGGAAGCAATGACCACTCAGAGCGGCAAGTGCTGTGAGTAGAAGGCAGGATCTCATGAGAGCACTGGACCTGGGAGCCCAGCCTGGGGGGGGGGGGGGGTGTGGACCCACTCTGACACGTGAAAGGTGAGGCATCCAGGTGAAGGGGTTGGGGCAGAAGCAGGTTCTAGCCAAAGGGAATAACGTGTACAAAAGTCCAAATTTCAGAGAGAACAGTGGATTCTGCGAATAGGCTAGAACATGCACTTGGGAGTGGGGGTGCTGAGGAGCCATGAGGCTGAGGAGGGAACAGAGACCAAACCGTGAAGTGCCCAGTACCAAGGCTTTATCCTGAAATCAGTGGTGATCCATTGAAGGATTTTGAAGAGTCGTGTGGTCAGGTTTTCCTTTAAAGCGATTTCTCCCGTTGCTGTTGGAGAGTGGGTTGAAAGAGCAAAGCCTGGAGGCAGAGAGCCCAGGTAGGAGTCCAGGGGAGAGAAAGTGATGGTTTGGACTGGAGCAGCGGTACTGGGAATGGAGAGAAATGAACAAACTCAAGAGCTAGCGGGGAAGTAAAATAGACAAACCTTGGTGACAAAAGAGGGTGCTGCTATGGCTGAAGAGAGGTCCTGGCCAGTAACAGACCCCACTTAGCAAGAATAAAGGGGTGGCTTTATCCCAATCAGGGTGCTTAGGTCCAGAGGTTAGAAGCAAAACTGTGTCTATTTGAGTGAGTCTGAGGAGAGACAGCAGGAAGACGTCCAAACTAAGTCATCAAGGAGGCCTAGACTGTGCTGAGGGAGGAAATTAAATAGGGTCAGGACGCCAGGGAGGTGAGCCTGGCGGGGGAGTGCAAACGGGGGTAGAAGCCGGCCTCATGCTCTCTGCCCACTACCTGGGATCCTGCTGCCCTTTTGCATGTGGGTAAAGTCCTGTGCAGGAAGGATAGCACTGAGGGCGGCTGAAGTGACAATCCACACCAACAAGCTCAGAGTGCAAAGCCTGCTGGGAGGTTTGACAACAGACATAGAAGGCTGATGTGCTCAGCGGCTCTTGCAGGGCGATCTGGGTGTCTCTGTCTAACTGTAAGGTCTGTGTGAACTGCCAGCTGCAAGTGGCTGCCAAGAAAGCAATTGCCTTCTCTGACTACATTAAAAGGAGTTTAGTGTCCGGATCAATGTAGCTAAGAGTCCCACTGCACTTGGAACTTGTCAAGCTGTATCTGGAGCCCAAGTGCTGTGAGGAGCCTTCCCTGGAGGCTCCCCAAACTCTGGTCTGAAAAGCCTACACTTCTCCTTTTGGGTGACCGGGGCCCCACCTCCCCGGCTGTAAGGCCTGTCTCTCCCAGGAATGGCCCACCCGCAGCCAAAATTGGCTGGGGGGCTCTGAAGTGCACAGGAGCACAGGTCCAATGTTGCCAGGTCACCTCACATTTTAAGATAAGTCAGAACTTCAGACTTAGCATGAAATCTAACATTAGTCCAAATGTTCCTAAAAAAAACCGTGATGTGTCAAATGTGTCCATGGGCTAGATAAAGCCCACAGCCCCAGTCTGTGACTTCTGATCCAACCAAGACCTCTCTGGGGGTTAATTTTATGTGTCACCTTGACTGGCCATGGGGTGCCCTGATTAAATATTATTTCTGGCTGTGGCTGTGAGGGTGTTTGTGGATGAGATTAGCATTTGAATCAGTGGACTCTAAAGCAGCTTGCCCTCCCCAAAGTGGGCAGGCCTCCCCCAGCCTAGTGAGGGCCTGAACAGAACAAAAGGTGGAGGAATTCACCCCTTTTCTTTCCTGCCTCACTGCTTGAGCTGGGACATCCCATCTCATCTTCTTTGGCCTTCAGACTGGGATTTACACCATCAGCATCCCTGATTCTCAGGCCTTCACCCTCGGACTGGAATGAAGCCATGGGCTTTCCTGAGTCTCCAGCTTATAGATGGCAGACCTTGGGACTTCTCAGCCTCCATAATCACGTGAGCCAATTCCATAGCAAATTATATAAATACATACATACATACATACATAAATAAATAAATACATAAATACAGTAGCAAGCTAAAGTTAAGGTGTCAGCTGCGTTTCTTCTGAAGTTTCTAGAGGAGAACCTGTTTCCTTGACTTCTCCACCTTCTAAAGACGGCTTTACGGCTCCTCACCTTGCCTCCTGGCCTCTTTCTTCCATCTTCAAAGCTCATGACTCAAGCCTCTGCCTCCCTCATTACATCTCCTCTCTGACTCTCACCCTCCTGCCTTCCTACTATAGGGGCTCGTGTGATGACACTGGGCCCATCTGATAATCCAGGATAATCTCACCTTGAGATCCTTAACCACATCTAAAACACCTCATTCACCATGTGAGGTAATATATCCACAGGTACCAAGGACTAGGATGTAGACATCTTGGGGGGCCATCATTCTGTCTACCACACTTTTCATTCTTCAATCTGAATGCTTGTTCACCCCAACATGCTAATTACTTGTCTACCTTGGTGGGTGGGTCTGGTCTCTGGATGCTGGCAAGCTGTGGTTCCAACGGGCTGACAGAGAGGCAGAAAGACATGTGGCAGAAATTCAGATCAAGAGCCCGAAGGGAAAAATAGCACAGCACAAACACGTAAGTGCATGTGTGTGTGTCCGTGTACGTGTGCATGTGTGTGCATGTGTTTGTGTCTGGGCAGAAGGGGCAGGACACCCTGGCCCACAAATAGGTCCTCTGTCCCTTCTGCTCACAATCCCATGTGTATTGCTGCCTAAGCCCCTTACTCTGAGTCCACTCCCCGAAGTGTCAGGTCAGCATCTTTCCCCACCTCCAAGTCACTTACCAAATTGGATTAGCTGTGGACAGAGGCCATTAAATGAGTGCACCTCCCAGCCTTGATTTACTGGAAGAAAATAAGAGATGTTTTCCTTTCTGGGAAGGTATCTTTCTCAGTGTACTAATGTGCGGAGACTCCATCCTGCACATTTTCGATGTAACCCATCTCAGTTAGGCCAGGGGACTCTACTACTCAGAATCTTAGAATCAGAGCATCAGCATTGAGAAGGGGCTGGGAGTTCATTCAGCACAGAGAGGGCCAAGGATATGAATAGACAACACCACCTGTCAAGAGACCAATGGACACCAGGAGCCTGGATTCTAACTCCAGGGAATCAAAAGTTAGGGGATGCTTGGAAGTTGAGACCTTTGGGAACATGACAATTGACATCAACAAGTGACAGGACCTTGGGTGCTATCCACCCCATCCCACACCCAACCAAGACCTCAAGGTGGGGCCACATTGGCCAAGAAGATGCAACAGAGCTACAGCCTGAATATGTGAACTGAGCTCCCTGAGTAAGGCAGCCTATGTGTGGTTCTGGATCCAGACCAAACTAGCCTCAACTCCTGGCTCCATAAACACTCACTAGTTTTAGGATATCAGACCAGTCACTTAGCTACTCTATTCCTGAGTTTACTCATTCATAAAATGGAAATAAGACCTACCTCTTATAGCTGTTAGATAAATGAATGTGACACTATGTACAAAACCATTAGCACAATGCTTGGCTTAGAATAATTATCATTAATATTTGTAACACTAGTACGTGGGGGCAGGACCAGGCTAGCAACCTGAAAGACTTGCCACAGGGTCCCACTAGAATGGCTTCAACCCCTCCTCCCTAAGTCTGTGGTGTCCTAGCACCTGGGCTAGGACTGACCATGAAGTGGGACCTCAAAGGCCCTACCTGTGGGGTGCTAAGCCAAGCAGGGCATTCAGCATATCACTCCCATGGCAAAGGGAAGGTCAAGGTCACCTAAGACCAATAGACCCTGTCCAGCACACCTGCAGAGCCTCTCTCCTTTGGCAAAGCTGGTAAGAGCTACTTCTAGACGAGAACACAACAGCTCAGTCCAGGCCTCCTGGTCAGGCCTGAGTGGATAGAGGACACTGGACGCTGAACCAGCAAGGGCAGGGAGGCCAGCGTGGCCTTGGGGGTGTAGCATCCTCCCCTCGGGACCACTGCTTACTCCTCTGTAAATGCAGGACTTGGACCCACTGACCCTTCGGGCTCCTGAAGTCAATGACAAACAATAAAATCTTCTGTCTGGATCGTTCCAGCAGAGAAGAGGTTTATTAGTGTGGAGACATAACTGACCCCTGTTCTTGTCACCATCGTGAATAAGTGAGCAAACCATGTCTCCCAGCCAGGAAAAAGAAACCAGAAACAAAAGGATCACCCTGTCGAGTCTGGACCCCAAAACAAATGAAATCTCTAGCCTTTCCCAATGTTGGTTAACTTCATAACAAAGCAAATTTTATCCCTGACTTTTGCAATGCTGATATCTAAACGTTTGTTCCAACCTTTGAGGATGTTACAACATGTGAGTACATGGCTGCTTTCCACCATGGATGGACTCAGTCAGCTCAGTAACCTTGGCAAGTTTGCCCTGTGGTTTTTTTCTTTAAATTCCTGTTTTGTTCTTTTTTCCTTTTGAAGTCTGACTCCCTTGAACTTCTTTACAAGGCAGCTTTTTCTTTTCTAAATGCTTTTGTCTCTGAGCCTTCCTTTCACATTAGGACTGCATGGAATTACAGAGTGGGGCAGAGAAACAGATTCAAGGTTAAGCTTCCAGAAGGAACATCTAAAACCTCATCACACACTGGCCTGAAGGGGAACCCTGTGGCTGACACTGCCATGCACTGCATGACAAGATGCCAGGGAGACAGTACTAACAGGAGATGTCAAGGTCAGGAAATGCACCCTCTGGAGACCAGAGCACCCCCTGGGGTTGGGGGCATTGTGGTCACTACACCAACACCCAGCACAGCCTTGGAGCCCTGTGGATGTGGGTTGGAATCTTATCTCTACCACTCATGTTACCTTGGGTAAGTCACTTAGCTTTTCTCAGCCTCAGTTTCCTCTCCTGTAAAATGGGAATAATTAGAACCCATTTCATCACATGGTTATGAGGCTTAAGGGACCAGGAGTAAAACAGGTCCTCAGCACACATGACTTTGCTTTCTGTCCCTGAGCCTATAGACACCAATATGGGGCCGGGTCCAAGGATGGGTCGCTGTCCTGAGAAGGGGCAGCCAGCAAGGGCAAGGAGGGTTTCAGCCTGCAGAGAGAAATGGGGCCCTATACTGACTGAAAGAGATAGAGCTGGGAATGGCCCCAGTTAGGGGAAATGGAAACACATGGCAGTTGGAGGGAGGAAGGGGAAGGGCCTGGGCTCCAGGTGAAGGCTGAGGGCTAGTTAGCATAACTCAGCCCCAGCATCAGGGTCTGATAAGATGACGGCAGGACCAACACTGAGCCCAGAGGAGGAGGCTGGAACTGTGGGACAACTCCAGCCTCAAGCAGACTTGATCCAGCTGAGCCTACTGCTGGGTCGGACGGCACCACTGGGGAAGAGGAGGGTCTCCCAGGGTTGCCACCCACGATGACAGGGTTGCTGGGGAAGGGGGAGGGCTAGGCATGGTGTCCTACATCCCAGTTCCCACTTCTGCCCACAATGCATAGGGATGCAATCATTTCCAGACTTGGCCACGTTCATTATCTCCTAGGCCTGCTTCCCAAGCAACTATTACCTAAGGCCTTTCCTGACTCTGAAAACTGATGATCTTGGCCATGGCCAGTGAAAGAAATCAGGTTGCCTTTTAGTTCCCGTGCAAGCATGCATCACCACTCCCTCCCTGGCAATCACACTCCAGTGAGTCCTCTCTGTCACAGCAACCTGTCTCCCCTGCCACTCAGACAGCAGGTCTGATGGATAAGACATCACCAAAGAGAAGTACCAACCAGTATTCATCCTATTCCAAATCCCTGGCTGACCCCCTGGACCAGAGGCCTCCTTAAAGGAAAAATCACCAACACTGCCACAGGGTGTCTGCCACCTCTGAGTTTGCACCACTCTCCCCAACTCCAAGTCCCTGCCTTTGCAAGGGCAGCCTTGCCTCCAGCTCTGGGACTCAGGAACATCAGAGCCTCGTAGCTCTTGTACAGAGCTGAGTAGCCCTCTGGGCTTACAAAGCACTGCCATGTTTGCAATTCTATTAAATCCTCACAACTCTGATGAGTAGGCCGAGCAAAAATTATCCCCTGCATTGCACAAACAGGGCCGCTGACGCTCAGAGAACCAGATGACTGGCACAAGGTCACACAGCGAGTAAGTGCCAGGAGTGAGATGGAAACCCAGGCCTTCCAGCCTCAAAGAACATGCGTTCTCCTCTCAACATCAGCTGCGCCTTTCAAAGAGTGAGTTCCCTGTCAGGTGATGGACAAACTGAAACTGTACAGGGGCCTTCTCGGGAGGTTGCATCTTGGGGACTTCCCAAAGTCCCGGGTCAAGTCATATGTGTCATGAATTCTCTTGAAAAGAAATGACACTCAGTTATTTGGACAACATCAACTGCAGACCTGCAAACATTAGTTATTTCTCCTTCTTCATCATAAGGAAGTAAAAACACCAAAAATAGGGCAAAGGCTGCTTTCAGTTCTCTCTCGACTTAAGCAGCAGAAAGAACACTGTGGTCAGTGCCAAGCCTTTGAGTCCTGGTTCTGCCACCTAATTCATGTGGCTTTGGGTGAAGCAGCTCAGCTCTCTGACTTCCGTAAGTAATCTTTAAAATGGGAATGATGCCATCACCACCACCATCCCCATCTCAACATACCTCAAGCTCCCTGCTTCAGACCTGGGGGTTAGATCCTCAGCTTCCCCTCTCAGCCCCTCCTGGAAAAGAGAAGGCCCACTTTGGGTCATCCTTTCCCTGGTCATCCTCATCCCTCCATGTCCCAGCCCCAACTCAAACCCAGTTTACCAGGAGCCAAAACAAGGAGCTCTGTTTACTGGAAAATTCAGTCCAGTCAACTGTCTGACTGAATAGACTTGTCAGTCACCCTGCACAGACAGGGCCCAGGAGAATCATCTGATCTCCATATAGGAAAGAATGATTTGTAAGCTTTGAGGTCAGGAGGAAAACACCCAGAAAAAGCCTAACGTGGAGAGAATGACTCAGTCTGAGTTTCCACAGCAATACTGGGAGAAATGGGAAGAGCACAGGCCAGGACAATTCAGAGATGGCAACCAGAAATCACCTTGCTCCACTGTAAGCCATCTGCCTCCACATCACTCAGGCAACAAGTTCCCTCTCCAAAGCCACCAACCCCCAGACTCCAAATCCAAGCACTGTCCCACTCAGAATCCCTCACACCCTTTCTCCAGAGTCTTCCATGGTTTGAGAGAGGAATCCTAAAATCCTGTTCATATAATACATGGAAAACATGTATAATCATGTCATTAGTCTTCTCTAAGCCTCAAGTTGTTAAAATAAAAATAGTTCTTCTGTCTGGCATTGTGAGAGTTAAAATAATACTGTATTTAACAAAAGTGAATGTAATTACTTTTCCTCAAATTTGCACAGCATTTCACAGTTTGCAAAGAGCTCCACCTCTGTTATCTCACAGAAATCACACACTGATCCTATAAAGTGATCAGAACCATCATCACCCCCATTTGGCTGATGAAAGAGCTGCCACTAACAGCATGGGAGGGGCTTAAACCATTGACTTGGGACTCTTAGCCCAGGGGTCTTTCCAAACTGTCATCCAGAAGTTGAGGAAAAATTAATTCTGAGGGAGCAAACATGAAAAATCTTACTAAGAAGAAAAGGTGTCAAGAGAAACCAGTGTCGTTTGATGGAGGAAGAGCAGACATAGCCCGATAGAAATCCTCACTTAGGTTCTGCTGGGCTGAACCCAGAGTGAGCAGAAGTATATGGAAAGAAAGCAGATAATAAAGACAATCAAGAAAAAGAGATCCAAGATGGTAGAGTAGATAAACACTCTGCCTGCTTCCTTCCATGAACACATTAAATTACAACTAAATTATAGAACAATCAACCTGGAGAGTTGTCTGAAGTCTAGCTGAACAGAAGTTTTATAACTAAGGATATAAAGAAGACATGTCAAAAGTTCATGCTTTGGGCTCTCCCTCTGATCCTGTCATGGCACTCATAGATAAAATATAAATAGTGAGAATGAAAAAGACATAGGCACTTTCAAAAGCAAGGTAAACATCTTTCTGGACTAGTTATGGTGGGGGCAAAAAACAAAGAGAAAAGGCTGGCTGAGTTTCAGGTGTGCTGAGATTGGGGCCAAGAGGCAGGTAGAGGTGTCTGGGAGCTGTTTACTATGGGGTATAAGGGACCAAAAATGCCACATATGAGGTACAGATCCTGATCCAAACTCACTGGGCCTGGCATGGGGGTGGGACAGGAGTTAAAAACAAACTACAATGTACCCCAGCCCAGGGTTGGGTATATATGAAGCTCTGTGATTAGGAAAGTGGGAGTAGGGAGGTACAGGCTTCCAGCCAGGACCTGGAAAAACTAGCCAGGTTCTTGGAATTACATTCTCCCCCATCTCCTCAAAGAACTGGATCCTTACCTACCCAAATGAGACCAGGTCCTTGGATAGGGACCAGGTTGGAGATGACTACAAAAAGTGAACGTGGCACAGGGGAAATGGACAGCATTCCTATTCAAAATAATCCTACAAAGCTAAGTTTCAAATCATGTGAGGAAGTCTAACACTAACAAAAGACAGCCAACAAAACCAATACTCGAGAAACCAATTCACCCCGGGCCAAAGTAGAATAGAGCAACCAGAAAATAACTGTTCTGATTATATGGGATCCACAGTGGATGAAGGAAGAAATAACATGAATAACAATAAGGAATTGTGAAACAAAGCAAGCAGAAATGAAACCAGGTCAGGAGTATTTTAAAAAGAAGAAGAACCTATTAGAAATGCTGGACACAAAACAGCCACTAATTTAATTTTTTCTTTCAATAGAAGGGATAAATACTGGAAGGTAAAGTCAAAGAAAGAATGAATACATTGGCTGATGGTCCTGTTACAATCGCTCAGAACACAACTCAGAGAAATAAAGAAATAAAAATATGAAAGAGCTGTCAAGAGCTGGCTTTAACATATGTCTAATAGGAGTTCCAGAAGAAGAAAATAAAGGGAGTTGTAAGGAAGAAGTTTTCAAAGAGATAAGGGCTGAGGACATTCAAGAATTATTTTTAAAAAATGGGCCCTCAAATTGAATATGTGTAAGAAGGGCTAAACAGAATAATTTTTTCAAACTATGTATACCATAGTGAAACTAAAGAACATCAAAGATAAATTTATTTAAAAAAACCATCAGGTACAAAAAAAAAAGGTGTAAGGACTACAGGCTTTCTCATCAACACAACAGAGGGTGGAAGGCAATGGAGCTATATCTTCAGAGGTCTGAGCAAAAATAACTAGCAGTACAGAATTATATCCCCAGCTAAAATATCATTTAAGACTGAAAGGGAAATTAAGACATTTTTAAATGTAAAATATTAAATGTTTACCACCCAGAGAAACTAACTGAAAGAATTAGCACAGATTCTACTGAAACAAGAAGAAAAGCAAAATCAAAGGATAAGAGTGTGATGCAAGAAACAACAGTAAAGTCAGAAATCAGTAAAATATGTGGATAAATTTAATTATTTGCTAAATAATGCTATTTAATTTCTGTATCATTGCAAAAGAATAATAATTTCCAAACCAAAAGACATGGGGGTTCTATTGGTAAAGTATGCTAAGGTCTTATCTTATAGAGAATAGAAATAATGAGTACCTTTTTATTTTATTAGGAAAATACAAATGCTAAAAATATAAAGGTTGTTGCTAAAATAATGGTAATATAATTTATAGTTTCCAAGTCAGCAGTAGTGAGAAATGAAAACAAAAAAACTTTATCAATCTAACAGCTTAAAAGTAGAAAAATAGAAATAAAAAAAACACAAAATAAAGTGGTAGATACAATACACTAGTAATGATGAAAAAAGTTAGTAAATTAAACTCATCTATTAAAAAACAGACTATCAGGTTGGATTTTTTTTAAATCCAACTACATGTTGCTTATAAGTGACAGAGAAAATTTGAAATAAAGAGACAAAAAAAAAAAAGAAAAAAAAGAAAAAAAAAATATCATGCCAGGCAAATATTAAAGGAAAGCTAGTATAGCAATACTAATATGAGAGAAAATATTGAGGCAAAAAACAATCAAAGAAATAAAGAGGGACAATATATCATGATAAAAAGAACACACTCCACCCAGATATAACAATCATAAACTTCTACGCATCTAAAATACATTTAAGATGTATATATATATCTCCTGTCTCAAAATACATAAAGTGAAAACTGGAGAGTTACTAGGAGATATTGGCAAATACCCAATCACAAAAGAAGAGTTTAGTGCATCTCCCCAGAAACAAATAGATCAAACACTAAGGATATAGATTACTTGAACCACATAATTAAAAGATTGATCTAACAGATAAATCTGGAACCCTGCTCCCAACAAGCATGGAATATTAATTTTTTCAGGCACACAAAGCACATTATAAAAATTGACTATGCACCAGGTCACAAAGATAGTATTAACAAATTGGAAAGGATCCTTACCACACAGACTCTGTTCTCCAACAATGCAATTATATTAGAACACAACAATGAAAATAGTTTTAAAATGTATTTGGAAAAGAAAAAACATGCTTCTGAATAATATGGATTAAAAGAAATTCACAACAGAAATTTATGGAATATTTAGAAGTAAATGACAATGACTATACATCATGTTAAATTTGTAAGATATGATTAAAGTCTTGCCTAAAGGAAAAATTTAGCTTTCAATGTATTTATCAAAACCAAGAAAGATTAAAAGTAAATGAGTTCCTTGTCTAACTCAAGGAGCTAGGAAAAGAAAATCAGGGTAGAATAAATAATGAAGATATCAGCAGAAATTAATGAAATAGAGAAAGTATTGGAGATGATTAAACCAAAACTTGACTCTAAAAGAGTAACAAAATACACAAACCTCAAACAAGGAAAAGAAGATACAATAAAGATTTGAAATCATAAAAAAAAAAACTTCAAGACAATGATGACGTGAACAATTTTCCATAAATACATAAACTATGGAAACTGAAAAAGAAATAGAAAACTTGAAAAAACAAATAACATTTTAAAAATGCAACAGGTAGTCAACTATCTTCTTCCCATTTCCAAAGAAACCATGCCCAGGTACAGAAGAAAGTCTTAGAAAACCCTCAAGTGACAGGCAATTCCCAATTTACACAAGGTGTTTCAAGAGAATTGAGGAATGAGGTGGAGGTGGGGATTGGCCTTCTCATTTTGTAATGCTCGGGTTTCTTGCTACCAAAACTGGACAAGGGAAGAATTAAAAAGAAAATCTCACTTCAAATTTGTTTGTTAATGTGGATTTTAAAGTCCTGTATAAAATAGTGCCAAATCCACTCCAGCAACATATAAAGTACAATATGACCAAGTAGAGCTAACCCAGGAATGCAAAGGCAGCTCAGTGTTAGTAAATCTGTTGATATGATTCAACCTATTAGCAGATTAAGGAGAAAATATTACATGATTATATAAAAAGATGCACAAAAAGCGTCCAATAACACTCAACACCCATTCTTGATTTTGGAAAGAAAAGGAAGAAAACTCTTAACAAAATACAAATAAAACATAATTTCTACAACCTAATAAAGCATATGTACTAAAAGCTTCCAGTAAATGTTATACTTGATGAAATTTCAGCTTCCCTCTCAATCAAATCAGGAAAAAAGACAAGGGTACCTGCTCCTGGCAACACTATTCAAAATTGTACTGGATATATAGCTAATGAGACCGACAGGGAGAGAGGGAGAATGAGAGAGAGAGAAGCATGGAGAGAACTAGTAAGGAAGCTATAGTTATAAATTTATCATTATTTTCAAATGGTATTGTGATGTGGGGTCTCTGGTCCCGCTCCCCGCATAAGAACACAGGATATGGTGAGGCCAAAAAGGAACACCCACGGAGCCATAGGTAGGGGAGTCATACCACTATATTCTCGATGGCAGCTGGTCCAGACACAAAAGCAAACATCCGTCATTATCCCAACAGGGGGTCTTCCTGACCCCAGTCTCACTGGTGGAATGTCGAGACACAGGAAGTAGGATCCACACGATCCGCAATCCGCCATCCATGCTTGCTAACCCCACTTGCTAGCTGCAATCCGCTGTCTGCTTCTCTGCCAACCAACCAACCCCTCCTTGACAGCGTAGCCACGGCAGTTATATCAGTGGCTAATGGCCAACCGGTAACAGCTGATGGCCAACTAGTCACAACTGATGACCATCTACTACCCGAGCCAGCACCTTTCCACGTGAGGCCGAGAGCCTGGAAACTGCTCTCTGGGACTCTGTCCCCACAGATATGCTTATCTGCAAAGCAAAATACTCCATAGATGCTCGCTGAGTGGACAAATGAATGAAATGCAGTTTTGTCCCACTGGATCAAGGAGAAGCAAGACAGAATTTCCAGGTTGCTGGATATTCAGAGCTGTGGGAGGCCAGCTGCCCTGCTCACTAGATCACACAGCTATGCCCCCTCAGATGCCAGGAAAAGCCTTTCTGTCATAGACATTTTGCATTAATTTTGGTTTTCAAATATTGCATTAAAATATCGTTTATCTTGATTACTGAGGTCTTTGGTGGCCCTTTATTTTGCAGGTACCTCACTGTCCTCGCCCTACGCCCAGCCCTGCAGAGGCTGAGGAGTTCTCATGCATTGACGTTGTTCCCCCAAAGGGGATATCAAGCCTCGGGGCTGAGAGGCACCTGATCTATTAAGGGATCCCCTGCTTCAGTGCCTCCCACACACATGTCAGTGCTGTCATTCAGTCAGACAAGAGGAGGCTGACAGGCTTCCTGTCTGAGTCTGAGGAGGTGGGAGACAGAGTTGTGCCTGGGCGCCATTTTCACGCCAAGTGCAAGGGGGCTGGTTTCTTTCCACAGCTGGGGCAGGTTCTGTTTGCTGTTCAGCTGAGCAGCCTTCGGGCTGATGCTCCAGAAGGCCCCAGCCCTCTCTGGGGGCCACAGCAAACAAGGCTACCATCCTATCACCTTTGTGAAACAGCCCACTCACACAGACCCACAGAATCCCCGACTCTCCTACTTCCTCTCCAATCGTACCCAGAGAACTGACATTCACAGAACCCCTACTTATGCTAAATAGGCAGGCAACATGTCTTAGCATTTCAGAGCAGTCTCAGTTCAAATTCCAGATCTCCTACTTACTAGCCGCGTGACCTTGGGAACACTACGCTGAACTTTTCTCAGCTTCCATTTCCTCATCTGTGAAAAGGAGATCAGAACACCTGCTTCCAGGGTCATGAAAGGATGAAATAGAGATATTGCCCATAAAGTGGTTAGTACGGTGCCTGCCACATGCTGGCTTCTGCGTGAATGGTGACTATTGTCATCAACATACGCGTCATCAGTGGTATTAAATAAAGATACAAGCCATACAGGTGAGACGGAAACAGAAAGGGCAATTGTTGGGCGATGAACAGGAGCGTTTATAAGGAGGCAGTGCTAGAAGTGGATCGGAGAAAATGAGAGGACCTCAGGGGCCAGAGAGGAGCAAGGACATTCTAGGCTGAGGGAGCCTGTGAGCTGGCTTAGAGCAGAGCAGCGGGAGCCTAGGAAAGTGGAGGGACACTGGTGAGTGGTTAGACAAGTGGCTGAGGGTCCAGTGAAGGCAAAGCAGTCAGACATGCATGCAGTGGGGAGCTAGTGCCTTTTCTGGAGGAGAGTGATGTGGTAAGATAACCTGGTGGCCATTTGGAGGACTGTCGGGATGGGGGCGCCTGGAGGCCAATATCTGTCTCTACCTCCCAGTCACACACACCTCTCTTCCTCTTTAGGCTGTGAGCTCCTCCCAGGCAGGGATTGGTCAGATCCATCTCCTCATCCCCAGTGACCAACATGGGGCCCAGCTCGGGGGTCAGCAAATGAATGGAGTCTGGCTGCCAGAAGGTCCAACGTTCCTCTCTCCTTATCCCTCTCTCCTCACAAGGATGAATCCGAATCAAATGCAGGAAGGAAGGAAATTTCCCTCTTCTGGTTAATTGGATTTCAGGACATTGATTGAACTGATTTTTATAGGGAAGGATTTTCAATGGATTGAAAATCTTCTCTTTCTTCTTGGCCAGCTTGCTTCTGCTCTTTAAACCCTGTCTCCTACACAGCAGAGTGATGGTCAGTTTTATGTATCAATGTGACTGGGCCATGGGGTGCTCAGATATGTGGTCGCACATTATGCTGGGTGTCTCTGTGAGGGTGTTTTGGGATGAGATGAGCATTAGAATTGGTAGATTGAGTGAAGCAGACTGCCCTCCCCAATGTGGTGGACCTCATCCAATCAGTTGGTCCTAAATAGAACAAGAAGACTGAGCCTCCCGGAATAAGAGTCCCTTTGCCCAACTGTTCAAACTGGGGGGAGTTTCTGCCTTCAGATTCCAACTGAAACATCAGCTCTCCTGGGTGTCGGGCTTTCAAACTCAGACTGGAACTCCTGCACCCCCGCCTTGCCAACTCACCCTGCAGATAGTGAGACTTGTAAGCCTCCATAATCACATGAGCCAATTCCTTATAATAATTATTCATACTTATTATTCATAATCATTTGTACGTGTGTGTGTGTGTGATGTATCCTACTGGTTCTGTTTCTCTGCAGACCCCTAAAAACTATATGCAGTCAGGCGCAGGGCCACTGCTCAGGCCTGGAAGGGCAGGAAGAAAATATCCTGGGACACTTACGCCCTCGGACTTAGAGAAAATGCTCTCTTCCTCTTGCTCACTAGATCGCCTGGTGTTAGTTTTTCCTTGCATTGCAGCAGTAAGATTTCAGATTCAGGTTTGAGCATTAAAGGATGAAACAGGCAGCATGACCCTCCGGGCCTTGGGTCTGAGGTTATTCAGACCTAAGTATCTTAGAAGAAAGAAACTTTCCACAGGGTGCAACCAGTTCACTTGAATACTACATCTTTGGGTATAAAAACCTCAGCTGCTTTAAAAAGGGTTACCTTGCCCCTATGGCAGATGGTATTTTCCTAAATAATGCAATAATATCGCTCGTCTCACATGCCCCCTCATGCAATGTGACTTCAACAGTTCCCCCACTGACAAGTGGGGTCTTTCCGTATGTTCCTCCCCCTTGAAACTGCTCCAACAAATAGAGTTCAGCAAAAGAGCTATTATGTGACTTCTGAGGCTGGGTCAGAGAGAGGATAGAGCTTCCACCGCTTTCACAATATTTGGTGAATGGAGAAGCCAGCCATCATACTATGAGCAGCTCAAACTAGCCCACACAGAGACTACATAGAAAGGAACTGAGTCCCCCAGCCAACAGCCAGCAGCAACCGCCAGACAAGTGAGTGAATGAGCCTTTGGAGGACCTTGGGAATCTTAAGGACAGAATGAAGTTTCTGGGTCCTCCGACAATAATACCATCTCATGGCACTCCAATCTCAACATCTTTATGTCATGGAGAAGAGGAGAGATAACAGGAGGAAGGAAGGAAGGAAGGAAGGAAGGAAGGAAGGAAGGAAGGAAGGAAGGAAGGAAGGAAGGAAGGAAAGTTTTGGGCCAGGGTTATATTCAACTCGTAGTAAAGGATGCCAGCTTCTCCTCCACGTCACCTGTATCATCAAGATCAGAGGCCAGGAGAAAAGACACAGCTGATAATGTGCTGCTGGTAAGTGTTTGACATCCAGCTCTGCAGGTGCAGGTCCAATATAAATGTTGGTTGACATTCTTGTTTCGGATGACAAGTAAGTCAAAAGTGAAACAAGGGGGGCCAGCCCCATGGCTCAGGAGGTTAAAGATCTGTGCTCCTAACTCCGAAGGCTGCCGGCTCGATTCCCACATGGGCCAGTGGGCTCTCAACCACAAGGTTGCCAGTTCAATTCCTCGAGTCCCACAAGGGATGGTGGGCAGCGCCCCCTGCAACTAAGATTGAACACGGCACCTTGAGCTGAGCTGCCACTGAGCTCCCAGAGGCTCAGTTGGTTGGAGTGCATCCTCTCAACCACAAGGTTGCCAGTTCGACTCCCGCAAGGGATGGTGGGCTGTGCCCCCTGCAACTAGAAAACGGCAACGGGACCTGAAGCTGAACGGCACCCTCCACAACTAAGATTGAAAGGACAACAACTTGACTTGGGAAAAAGTCCTGGAAGTACACACTGTTCCCCAATAAAGAACTGTTCCCCTTCCCCAATAAAAAAAATCTAAAAAAAAAAAAAAAAAGAAAGAAAACGAAAGGCTTCAATTCTACAAAAAAAAAAGTGAACAAGGAAGATGTGTGCTAGAATTTTACTTGTTCATCACTGTTATCAGGTATTTCTTTGCTAAATTGAAAAATCATTTTGAATACCAAAAGAACATTTCCTTTATTCACAATGTAACTACTACAAATATTACTTTTGAAGCTTAATTTACTTCATTAACATTTTCTCTATCACCTTCTTAACAATCAACAAAATAACAAATCAAGGCCTGATTTGTAGCATTTGTCAATTTCTATGACAGGGCTACTTTAAAGCTACCAACATGACGTCACTGCACAGGGCGTTGGGAAGAGGTGTGCAGTAACACACCATTTACAGTATTTCCACCATGCAGATATAACGGTTATAAATAACCTCAAGAGCACAAATAATAATAAGACAGCAAAATAATTAGAAAGTAATGAATTTTGAGTATTTATGATCTTTGGTTTTGATGTAATGTGTTTAGCTGTAAGTTTATATAATTCAGTTTTTAATAATGACCATGTTTAAAAACTGAGTTGCAATATTCCCGAAAAGTTAATAAGCCATTCACACAAGTTGGTACGAGCCACCTCTGATACTGCTGGTTCCAGTATCAGCATGATACTTCATGGTTTCCAGCTTGTTGTTGCTCTCCCCAAGTTGACGTCCAGCTTTCCTTTCCATCAGTTGGCCCTACTGAATTAAAGTGACTTCAGGCCCAACATCAGACACGGAAGCAACAACCTTACACGGAGGTCTTCCCCAGCTCCCACAATCGCCTAAACTCTACTTCTTATAATGTATCCCTTATTCTACAACACTCAACATGTTTCTGCTTCTATGATTAAACCCTGACTGACAGGGGCCAAAGAGGATGCTGGCCACCCCTGCAGCAAGCTCCAGAGGTCTGTGACCATTTCTCAATACTGCAAAGACGTACCCACCTTTCAAGTTGCTCCTATATCATATACACCCACACATTTACATGAATGCACATACTCTCCCTATGGGCATGGGATAGAAAATGCAGAATTGGACCTTGGACCATTATTCCCAGCCTGGCAGAGCAGCAAAGGTGATAGGGACAGGATGACCTAAAACAAGTGCTTGAAGGGTTATCCCAACAGCAGGGTTGACCAGGCCTCAGGTGGTTGGACCTTAGTGAACCACTGGGGTCTCCCAGCATGTGTGGAAGACACTGGCCGCATCCAAATAGCAATTAATCAGGATGGAAAGTCTGTCCTATGTTAGTACTCGTTCACTCGTTCATTCATTCACACACTGCCTGTTCTGTGCCAAGTCTTAGGTTGGACTCTGCGAGCCCAGAGATAAAAACAGATGCTTTTCCTAAACACAATGAGGTACCCTGAAATGGATTCTGGAACAGAAAAAGGGCATTAGTAGAAAAACTGATAAAATCCCAATTAAGTCTATAGTTTAGTTTATAGCGTTGTACCAATGTTAATTTCTCAGTTTTGATGCAAGCACCTAGTTATGTCACTTATTAACATCTGAGGAAGTGAGTGAAGGGGATACAGGAACTCTCTTTGCTGTCTTTGTAACTTTTGTAAACCTAGAATTACTCCAAAATAAACGTTCTATTAAAAGTTTGGAAAGGAAGAAAAAATAGACCCTCCCACCAAAGCGAAGGCAAATCAGATGGGAAACAGGCCAGAGGAAGGCAAGGCTTCTCCTTCTAGGAAGGGGGTCAAGGACGAAGCTATTCACCAGAACTTGGAGCAGAAACTACGGCCAAAGCTTAAGCAAAGACCCAGGCGCAGCCTCAGGAACCTGCCAAAGCAAGAAAATTGGAGCTTGAAGGGGTGAGAGCTTCTTCTTGGTTTCTTATAAGTGCAATGGGATACCTGGGTAGGCAGAATTCAAACATTTCTAGGGAATGAAATTTAAACATTGCAGCCACTTCTCTATTAGGTGAATTGTTCTGGGGAAAGTTCCCTGACCCCCATATAAAATGGTAAGTGGTCACCCACTGCCTTTTGGAGAAGAGTTGCAACTGGACATTTTTCTGGCCAAAGTACTGGTTGCTCCTGCTAACACTCCTTGGCAATCAGAAGGGGCCTTGTCCAAGGCTCCTCAGGCCGATTCTCAGCAAATATGCCAACGTTGCCCTCTTCCTTTGTGAAGTTCAAATGTATTGGAAACTCTGAGGGACTTTGATGATCCTGACTGAGATCAACAGCAGGAAATGACCCTGTGGGGCTGAGAACCACCCACAGGGAAGGGGCAGCCTGGAGCGGTGACCCAAGTAGTGTAAGAGAGCATTGGTCTCGACACCATGCTTGGCTGAGGCTGGCAGAAACCCCACGGCTGTCCACCAGCAGTGCGGCTGAAGGACACATGCATGAACCAGGGAAATGTTGACCCAGGAGTCCTAGCACGGAGCACCCTGAACCAGGGGTAGTGACACTGAGGAAAGAGGATCGCTGTCCCCAGGAGCAACTCGATCAGGGCAGGGACTCAAACAGGCATGTGCAGCCTCACTGGCATGGACAGGAGACCATCCCATTGTACTGGACCAGTTTTCAACAACCAACCACACAACAAGAGCATCAAGGGCAGCTGAAACGCAGCCTGCCTGCTAGTGGACTGGTTGCATTTCCTGTTCTACCAGCACCAGCATGTGGAAGCCAGACTGGTGATTTTGGACTGACTACCCACTGAGGGTTTTTCTTTATTTGTAATCCAAAAGCCCCAACAGATTTGCTGAGATTTTTCAAAATATGATGAGTACAGAGGTGGGGGCTAAATCCATTTTGACTTAAAAATATGAAATGTGACCAAATTCACACCCATGCTTATGAAGCTGGACATCTCATTTGTAGCAACTCAACTCACTTCAGAATCCTTCCCTGGTTAGCTTCTCCAACAGTCCAATTTATCTGTCTAATCCAGAAGGGCTTGCTTAGAGTTTTTCTTGTTGTGGTTGTCGTTTTTGAAAACTTATAAGAGTTTATTTGAGCCAAAATGACAACAATTGCTGAGAAGCAAAATCTCAACGGATTGAGAAAATGTTCCTTGCTTAGAGTTTTGAACCTGAGACTTTAAAAGCATATTTGGTTTCTTCAAAATAGAAACCAAATCATTGATGAGTGTGCCCTGGAGTTGGAAAGTGACGCTGCAGAGAAAAGGAGGAAGGGCTCTATCTGTTTGCAGAATCCTCAGGCTGGGATTCTTGTTGCCAATAAGGGATGCCTCCTAGACTCTGAGAAGCTCCTTTTTCAGGCACATCTCTGCTCTTTCTGGACAAGTAAGGCAGCAGACACCTGATCTCCTTAACCTCTATTGCCCAACAGTGTCAGTGAAATTCACAGATTCTGAAGGTAATTGATCTGAAAGTGCACAGAGCAGATGGTGTCCTCCCTGAGGTAAGGAACTCAAAACCCTCTTCCTCCAAGTGCCCTCTCATGTGTCCAAGGTCAGCCGCTTGGACATCTCAGAATGGATCTGCCAACTCAAGCCCTGCCATCTGCCTGCGTTAGTCCATCAGGACCACAGGGATGCAGACACATCAGTTGCAACATATCCTCCAAGATAGGGATGGGGGGAGGACACAAAGAAAGAGACAGGAACTTTGGAATCCAACAGACTTGAGTTCATTTCCCAGCTTTCCCTTTCAGTAGCTGAGTGACTTGGGGGAGGGCACATAACTCCTCAGGGGCCTCAGTTTCCTCATCCCTTAAATGGGACAATAATAGTAACTACCTCATTGGGATGTTAAGGATTACATGAGATAAGGCATGTAAAGTACTTAGCACAGAGTCTGGCCTTAGAAAACACTCAAAAACTGTGAGTTGTTAGAATGTGCACAACACTTAGTTCCCAAATTCTCTCATCCCATTTTCTGTTTGATCCTCACAAAGACTCTATGAGGACACAGAAGCAGATATTTTTGCCCCCAATTTCAGGTGAGAAAACTGATCAATCCTTTACCCAAGATCACACAGAATTAGTGATGGTGTCAGACCTGAAATCCATGCATAGCTACATTAAATTATGTGATCACATTCCCCTTCTCAGAGCACGTCCTCCCTTCCTGGAGTCCTGAGCCCTTCCCCCACGCATCACCCGCTGAAAGGGATGAGGAAAGATGAAACCCCAAGGCCCTTGTCATTTAATTCACTTTAGGATATTAAAGAAAGCTTCTTTGAGGGATGAAGTGGCACAGCTTTTTGCCACTATTCTCCTTGAGAAAGGTTTCCATGGAGAAAGTGGCTGTGTTTCCAGAAGGCCAGCCCCCAGCTCCCTCACCAGGGAGCTGCTATGCACCACTAGAGCAAGAGAAATAAATCCGCTTCCAATCTGCCTCGCTGCAGCCCAGAGACCAGGGAGAACCTGCTGCTGCAGCCTCACCCCACCCCGTGGAGGCTGTATGGACATGTACAAGGTAAGATTAAGTGTATTTGTGGGAAGGGGGCAGAAAAGCAGCTGTTCTTATGACTGAGGGAGTCTGCGTGCTCTAGGGAAGCTGGTCCCATTAAAAGAAGCTCCTCTACCTGTACCAGCAGATGGAGAGTCCCTGCTGATTGGCTGCTCTAGGAAAACTACTAAAAAAAACTACTACTATTCATCTCTGTTCCCTAATGAAGGTTGGAGGCCTGGACCCTACCGTCCTCATCAGCACCATGGAGAGCTGCCTGCTCCTGAGCCTATAGGAGCGCAGCTAGGCTCTCAGTCTGGCAAGATAGACGGAGAAGCTGGGGTGGGGGAGAGGGAAGCAGAAAGAGACACCGACAGTGTGAGTGACAGACAAGCAGATATAGAGTACAAGAGTTATAAAGATCGACCAAGAGACATACACAGAGAAAGAGAGAGGTAGAGACTGAGAGAGACAAAGATTAAGACTGAGAGGGAGAAAAAGAGGAAGAGAGAGAGAGAGAGAGAGAGAGACAGAGACAGAGACAGAGACAGAGACAGAGAGAGCGAGACAGAGAGAGAGAGAGAGAGAGAGACAGAGAGAGACAGAGACAGAGACAGAGAGACAGAGAGAGACAGAGACAGAGACAGAGAGACAGAGAGAGACAGAGACAGAGACAGAGAGACAGAGAGACAGAGAGACAGAGAGAGAGACAGAGAGAGACAGAGACAGAGAGAGCGAGACAGAGAGAGAGACAGAGAGAGACAGAGACAGAGACAGAGAGACAGAGAGAGAGACAGAGAAGAAAGTATGAGAGACCAGCAAGCAGACACAGAGTACAAGAGTCATAAAGATAGACCAAGAGACATATACACAGAAAGAGAAAGAGAGAGAGAGGAGAGAGAAGACTTGGATAGAATTTTAAATTTTAGGTTTAAGCCTCAGTTCTTCAGCTCTCATATTCTATAAGGTCTATGGAAGATCCCATGTGTTCCGTGAAGGGCCTCCAGCATGGGTCCTGGATGAAGCCAGAAGCACTATTTGCTTAGCCTCTAGCTTAAAGCTCTTGACTCCTGGGCAGCATCTGACCTACAGTCCTTGGTTCCAGAAATAACAGTTCATTCATTCAACTTTCATCCAAATAATATTAACTGAGTTTCTTCAAATATGAGCTAGCATTTATGGAGTACTTACTATGAGCCAGGAACTTAGTTAAGCACTTCCATGCATCACAGCCTTTCATCCTCACACCAATCCTATAAAATGAATACTGCAATCATCCCATCTCTTTAGATAAGGAAACAAACCATGTCAGCTGGGATTCCACTTCCAAAGACAGTCTCCCCTCAGCACACTGCAACAGAACTGGGGTCTTCTCTTATGAGAGCCATTCTCTTATGAGAGTTTTACTATTAACAATCAAAATGTCTTCTGCATCCCTCCCCCAATGCAAGTATGAAGGAGCTGGCCTACAGAAAACTCAGTTTCATCTTCCCCTACTCAGCTAAACCAATCTTCTTGAAAACAAGGCTGTTTCTGCCTCAGGACCTTTGCACTTGCTATTCCTCCTACCTAGAACTCTGTTCCCCAGAGCTTCATAAACATAACTCCTTCATAGCATTCTGATTATTCCGTTATCATTACTCACAGTTCCAGTATCACTAGTTCCCGCTTTGAGTATGGGTGCACATCATCCTACATCCCCTCACCAGGGGATGTCGATTTTATTTGTTGATTGTTTTCTGTATCTCTCATTAGAATATAACCCTATGATGGGTGAGGCTCTGTTCATACTTTTGTTTCTAGCTCCTAAAGGAAGGTACTCAATTGGTATTATTTGGATAAAAATTGAATGAATGAACTGTTATTTCTGGAACCAAGGACTGTAGGTCAAGTGCTGCGCAGGAACTGATAGAGCTTTAAGCCAGAAGCTAAGCAAATAGCACTTCTGACTCCATCCAGGACCCATGCTGGAGGCCCTACAGGGAATGCATGGGATCTTCCATGGACCTTATATCTTATTGTAGAATGTGAACACTGAAAGGATCATTAGAAGTCACATGGTAGAGAGGTCACAGCATCCCCACTAACCACCGTCTCTAGTTGATGCCACAGTGCTCTGCCCAGATCCCTCTTCAAGGCCCAAGGTTCATTCCCCCAGCTTTCAGGAATACAGGCAGCTGATGGCTCAGCTGAGTTGTTCTGGAATTGCCCTCAGGTCAAGAGAGCAGCTTTGTCCAAAATCACACCCCTCCCTGGGGGACAACTGCATCCAGTGACTAGTCAGTGTAAGATTCCAAAGAGCTGGCTCCTTTGTCTCAATTCAAGACAGTGACAAAGGGCCATCCCTACGCCAGGACTCCCTGTGGGATAAGCTAAAGCCTCTGTTGTCTCTCATCACAGCTCAACTTCTCCCTTTGCCCAGTCAGGTTTCCTTTGCCCTCGCCCAAATAATGATCACAAGGGCACTCCCTTATAAACTTGTGCACCCATAAACACATCTCAGAGTTGTGTCCCAGGGAACTTGACCCAAGGTACCATAATTCTCATGCATCCCATCCCTTAGTCTGGGCAACAACAACAAAGAGAAAGCTCTTCCTCAGACTGACCTGAAATATGCTTCCGTGTTATCCTCCATCCACAAGTAACAGTTCTTTCCCTTTGAGCCACACAAGACAAGCCAAATCCCTCTGCCCCCAAACAGCCACTCAGATATTTGAAATTAATCATCTTGATTAATTAACTAGATGTGAGGAATCCTTTCAGAATGTATACATATATCAAACCATCACAATGTACACATTAAGTAGCTTACAATTTTATTTGTCAATTATATCTCAATAAAGCTTTTTTAAAAAGAAAAGAAATGGGCTATTATGTCTCCTTGAAAGCCACCTGTTGCCCTTTCCAAGATAATCGACCCCACTCCTTTCAACCATTGTGACCCTGAGCACACACATCTTCCGACTTGCTTGTACAAATTCCCCATCCCCCTATTGCCGTGTGTCAATCATGGAAAGAGAAACTATGCCTCATGTTTGTGTAACCTTCCTTCCCTCCTACCACAACCACACAGCAGGACCACCTTGATGCCAGAGGCAAGGGCACCCTTCGGCTTGGATACACGTGGAATTTCTCCTCCGTTTTGGTTACTTCCCCTAAAACCTGAGTTCTTTGCTTTGGAAAATGGCACATGTACGCAGACCACCTCCCAAGTTGTGTTCAGTGACTGACAATTCTTTCCATCAGACACTTTTCTCTTTTGTTCTGAACTGCAATTTTTGGCCAAAAGGAATCTGGCTTTTATGTCCCCCCACAGGGGTAATAGCCAAGAAGCTCAACAGTAGGAAAGACAATTTTTTTATTATCTCTGACTTGGGTCGAGTTGCACATCTAATGGATATTGCACTGTTGGGGGGATAACGCATTGTATAAAATAGGCTGTTGTCTTTAAGAGGGAAAAACATCTCATATTAACGGGCGAAACACATGTTACTATGACGACAGGTTTTAAAAGATTATGAGCGAGCCAAATGTCTTCTATTATTCATAAAGAAAAGATAATGTTTTGCCATCACCGAACGACGTGCCCTGCGTCAAGACGCGCCGCCTTTTATTGGGATGCGTGGAAGTGAACAGCAAGCCGTTCGATCTATTTTGTCAGCGCCGTTAGCTCCTTCGGAGAGAATATTGGAGCACTGCTGGTGACGGAGCATCCATAATGCTGCTGACAACTTCTTCTGAAGCACTAATTTTCTCAGTGTTGTGCAGTCGAAGTCGGGGACGCGTGCTGTACATCAGCGCCGCGGTAATGCGACCGTCAAGCTCGCGCTAAGTGTCCTCCTTCGGCTAAGACAACAGATTTGGAGAGGCACCCGCCTCAGAGTAGATTTACCCACTAGAACCAGAAGGGCTTTTGACTATCTCAGGCTCCAAGATGCCAAACAGGAGTGTGGAGGGGTGAGGAAGGAGGGGAGCTTTCAGCGAGTGGAGAGCTGCTTCAGAAGAGTGCAGCTGGCAGAAGAAAATGAGAGGGGCGACATGATCAGAGAGGAGATGGGGTTTGGAGCCAGTTGGGGCTGCTGCTCTGAAGAACACAGTGGAGATCAGCCTCTGAACCCTCCTTCAGAGAACAGGGCTATGGAGACCGGGTACTAATTGAACAAATGGCCTCCTTAGCCTGCCGTTTGCAAAGCACTGGGGTTACGGAGACGGCTAGTACAAGGATCGACCTTGCCCTCAGGAAGTTCACAGCTATGTGGTCATTATTATAAAATTATTTCTCTATAGTCTGGAAAGCTCTCTGGAAACACTGTGTGGAATGTGCTCTGGTGGGTGGTGACGAATCAGTTAGGGCAGGGAGCACTAACTGGTGGCCTCCAGGCCAGAGCCAACTCAGTTTGTTTGGCCTGCTTAAAGAATTTAAAATCAGAAGGCTTCACATAAAATCTCAGACTTGCCTTGGAAACTCAGAAGGTCTAAGCACACGGAGTCCCCAATCCAAGGGGCCAAAAAATATCTGGAGCCCCGTAGAGGGACGTGGGGTCTCCAGCACCCACCACACCCCAGGCCTGATCTCACTCCATGAGGATTTCAGTCTGGAGACTTCTTTACAAGGAAGAAACAGTTAGATGAGTCATTGAAGGGTGTGTAGGAGTTCTCCAGGTTGAGAGGCTAAGAGGTGTGGGAAACAGAATAACTGGTCAGCAAGGAGAGTTATGCATGCAAGGCACGTGGGCGTGAAATGGCATTGAGTGTTTTAGTCCAGCCTCAGTGTGACTGGAGAATGGGTGCATGGGGTCTGATTGGCCTGGGTTGGAGGAGGAGGTAGGTCACTATAAGAATATACAATAAAAGGAGATCATATCTGAAGTAAATCCAAGAAAAGGGTGATGCAGAGAAGGGGGCCTGCCTCACTGAGCCTGAGACTGGAGGGAAATCCTAGACCCCAGGTGGCTGTAATGCTCCAGCTGCATAACACACTCCCAAAAACTTAGTGGCATTAAAGCAACCATTTCATTATGCTCATGGACTCTGTGGGTCAGAAGTTTGGACAGGGACAATTTGTCTCTTCTCCCAGTGTCTGGGGCCTCAGCTGGGAAGATTCATCAGCTGGGAGGGGGCGGGGGGGGGCGGGTAACACGATGGCTGGGCACTGGAATCATCTGGAGGCATCTTCATTCACACCTGTGATGGTTGAAGCTGGGTGTCAGCTGGACCTCACTGGGCTGTTGCCCAGAATACCTGTGTGGCCTCTCCACATGGTCTCCCCATGTAGGCTCATTTGGGCTTCCTCTCAGCATGATGGCTGCGTTCAAAGCACATCTCAAGAGAGCAGGGCATACTTATCTTTGAGTCTTAGAAATCACAGAGCTTCATGTCAGCCACACTCTGTCGGTCAAGACAGTCACCGAGGTCTACCCTGGTTCAAGGGAACTCCACATGGGAGGAGTGACAAGGACACATCCTAAGAAGATCATGGGTGATACTGTTACAGCCACCCTGGGAAAATATAATCCTCTACATTTCGCTCTTTGCACCGATCAATACAACAGGCTGCATTCACCGCGCTTGTGTTTTTCACCCCAAGAAAATTGGATATGTAAATCTAGGATTAGGAAAGAGGGCTGAGCTGGGAGTATACATTTGGAAGTCTTCAGCAAATAGCACTCAGTAAGGACATGAGAAAGGATGCGATCACCAGAAATGTGAGCATAGCTAAGGAAAGACAGGAAGTGCCAGGACTGAGCCTGGGGGCCCTCCAACAATTCAGTCTGAGAGGTGGCGAAGAAGCAGTAAAGGAGACTGAGAAAGGGCAGTTGGTGAGACAGGAGGACCCCAGGAGAGTATGTACCCTAAACACCGTGGGGGGAAGCGTTTCCAGGAGATGAGAAATTCAATCAGTTGCCCTTGCAGCCAGTAGGGAGCTGCTGGAGAGTTTGCATCCAACAATGATAAGGTCTGAGCTGTGTTTTAGAAAGAAATCTGGAAGAGGCGTGTAGGGCAATTTGGAGACAAGGGAAAGATGAGAACAAATCTATAATGACTGAATATAAACCCATAACTCAGTCCTGAGGGAGTGTATGATCCAGAGCTTACCTCAGAGTGTTGAACCTGAAAAGTCGGAAATGAAAGAGGTGATGAGCAGAGATTGGTGGAGTGACAGCAGACGGGCCTGTCCTGTAAGAGAGACAGCGTAGGCACAGGCTTGCAGGTGGCACTGATGGGGACAACTGGGCCTGGACGGCCAAATCTAACCCCATGAAAATAGCCAAGGTCTTGTTCTGTATTCTATGGCCCCAGATTAACCTGCAAGCCCACCGCTGAGGACAAGAATTAACGAGTGAATAGGAGGGATTGAGGACCCCACACACCACTGCTGAGGAAACAGTGACCTTCATACACGTACTTGCCTGTTAGTAACCCTGGGAGGAGGCTAGAGGAACAAAGTTCTGTTTAATAAGTGAAAACCGTTTTGTAAAAGGAGCACAGCAGCTGCTTTACTGCCTCTGTTTGACCTCAATTCTTTCCTGATAAGGACGCTCTGCTCTCCTCTGTACGTTTGTCAAAAGCCTTTTAAAAAAATAAATGCTAAAGCCTAAGGGCAGACTTCTGAAAGAAAAATTAAGTGTTACCAAGTCCTCTGAGGCTCATTCTCTTGGCTTCTCTGGTCAGGTTTATAAACCGTGGACACTGCAAGGACCCTACTTGCTTTCTGACACCTTCTCTTTCTTTTGTAGTTGGTTTGGTTCTCACAGTGTTTGCTCTATGGCCTGTGAGGAAAACACAGTCTCCTGGACAATCAGGCCTGGAATGTTGCTGCTGCATGTTCCCTGGAAATGCAGTTTTAAACCGTTGTTAAAGTACCAGTCAGTGTGATACCTGTGTGTTCAGGGGTATCGCACAGGCTGTTTGCTGGTTGTGTTGGCGGATGGCTGAGCCTTTGTCTGAAAGCTTGGTGTGTGCAATGGACTGAATGTTTGTCTTCCCCAAATTCATATGTTGAAATCCTAACCCCAAATGTGATGGTATTATAAGGTGGGGCTTGTGGGAGGTGATTAGGTCATGAGGTGCAGCCCTCATGAATGAGATTAGTGCCCTTATAAACGAGCTCCGTGCTCTCTTGCCCTCTTTCCACCATGTGAGGATACGAGAAGTTAGCAGTCTGAAACCCACAAGAGGGTTCTCACCAGAACCTGACCATGTTGGTACTGGGATCTCTGCCTCCAGACCGGTGAGAAATAAATGTCTGTTGTTTATAAGCCACCCAGTCTGTGGGACTTTATTGTAACAGCCCAAAGGGATTAAGACAGACATCCTGAGATCACTAGGGTCATTTGGACACTGAGGATTCAACAGTTCCAATTATGAGTGGCAAGTCCTAGTTTAATAAGCTTATTAATAAATACGTACTTTCCATCTGCAGTTGGGAATCCACGTATGTGGAGGGCCGACTTGTAGTTATACTCAGATTTTTGACTGCACAGGGGTCGGTGCCCCTAGCCCCGCATTGTTCAATGGTCAACTGTATATTAATTAATATGTATGGATACACAGTATAGTTTATATATTTACACGTATAACTAATATTACTATATCGCTGTGAGGATTCTTCTCTCTCAGCGTGCTGCACAGACTGGCCATGGTCTTTGGAGGGAATGAGACCAAGGGTTCAGATTTCAGTTCTGCCATTTACTAGCCTCCTTTGTTCTTCTGTCAAATGAGAGCAATGTCACTTCCATGAAGGGTTAGTGAGAATATATGCAAGGCATCCAGCACATGCAAGGGGTCTCATAATTGGAAGTTGTTATTATTGTAATTATTACTTATTCCCCCCAAAACCTCCTGTTATTTCCTCTCCCCGACATGTTTATCTATTCTTTTATTTCTTAGAAAAACAGCAGTGTCTTCTTTCAGACGTAAATGGTACTTCCCTCCATTTGTGTCCAAAGGAGTTTCTCCTTTGTGTGTGTAGGTGAATTTCCCCAGAAGGTCTGAGGTCCTGAGCAGAGAAGCAACGTCCCACAATTCAGTCTTGTATTAATTGTGATCCAACCAGGAAACAGAACCTACTTGAATGTGAAAGGCAGAGGGACTTGATTACACAGGTGCTGGGAAAGCTGGGGAGCTGAGCAGGACTGTGAGCAATAAAAGGAAGCCACTACCACCCCCAGGCCACAGAGACCGAGAGGAAGCGTGACCAGGGGGATCCAGGGTCACCCTGAAGAAGCTGGATTCACAAAGGAGGTACAAGTGCTACGGGAGATTCCATGCAAAGCAGTGCAGGTCGACAGAAATATCCCAGTTGCTCCCTTCTTCCAAGCCCCCCAATCTTCCACCAGTGCCTCTCATTGGCTGAGCCTTGTTAGAAAGCACAGACACATGGGCTGGGAAATGCTTTCAGGGGTCCTACAGAACAGAGCAGAGAAAGCGGAGGAACGGATCTGAGAACAAACAGACCCATGACTTGTATGGTCTTCTAAGTCATCAGGTATCTACGCGCTCTACAAGACAACGACATAAGCTTCCTGGAAACAACCCAAATGTCCATCAACTGATGAGCAGATTGATAAGTTGTGGTATATTTATACATTGGAACATGATTCAGCAACAAAGTAATACACTCTACTGATACATGCGCAACATGAAGGAATCTGAAAAACATTATGCTAAAAAAAAACAGATGCAAAAAGACTACCCACTGTATGATCTCATGTAAGAGCTCAAGAACAGGCAAAACTAATCTATGGTGATGGATTTCAGAGTGGTTACCTGGGAGAGAGGTAAGGGAGTAAGACAGGATATTGCCTATGAAGGGGCATGAGGGAATTTTCTGGAGTGATGGGAATGTTCCATATATTGATTTGAATGGTAGTCACAGTGGTATACACATATTAAAAATTCATCAAGCTGTACACTTAATATTTGTGCATTTTTACTACATATAAATTATGTGTCAATCTAAATACATATATAAATAAATTACATCATTTTAAAAAGAGGTGATTGATGTGTGTTTGTGTGTATAAATCTATGGAACGATGTTAACATGCCAAGTTTTGGCTGCATATATATACATAACTTAATGTTATAGATCAACACTGTCCAACGGAATTTTCTTCACTGATGGAAATGACCTATATTTGCAGTATCCACTATGGTAGTCACTCGCCACGTGTGGCTACTGGGCACTTGAAATACGGCTAATGTGTCTGAAGAACTAAATGTTTTTATTTTGTTTCATTGTAATTAATGTAAATTTAACTGTAAATAGTCACATGTGGTGAATCGCCACCAATTTTGCACATTGCAGCATAAATTTCAGATACCCATAAATGAGATGCCAAACCAAGATGCGTAGATTTCCCGCAGGAAGCTAAGAGAGAGGGCCTTTGGCAAGCCCGCTCTGGGAGTCTAATACATCCAGGGAACAAGTGAATGCTTGGGGTGGGAGGTGTGTTACACGTCCTTTTCTATTCCCTAATCATCTCTGTTTTCTCTGAAGTCAACTTTTCTATTTACCTCACTCTATCTCTTGACTAATTCAGACTCTCCTCAGATGTTTGGGGATCCTTGGTCATCCATTCACTTTTATGAATGAAGTGATTGGAAGCCTGCCTAAGAGCTCAGTATCCGAGGGTGAAGCCACCACCGAGGGTAGGCTTCAGGGGTCAAAATTATTCAAAAATAAGTCCCCTTCAAAGTGCCATACAGCAAAGGACCCTCCTCTGAGGCCCCAACTCACACTCACTGCCTTAATTCTTTCCACACACTTCACACAGTTTCTTAAGAAATAATTTCTGTTTTGTCCTAGAGGTAAATTCCAGGCCATCATCTACTCTCCATTTGGGAGGAGAGAGAGAGTGTCGTGAGGGGCAAACTGTTTTTGTACAGATCTTCAATTTTTCCTTCTGTTTTCAGCCTCACCCTCTCACATCTTAGGCCATCACAATGTCCTGTCTGTCAGTGCCAAGAGTGAGGCCTTCTCGAGGCTCCATTAAGCAGTTCGTGTGCCTCTCCTCCATACCCTTTTGCATGTGTTCTGCTCTGGGACTTTCTCCACCCTGCTTTGTCAACCACCATTTCTTTAGGTACTTTCTGCCTTCCAGAAATTTGTTAAAGTCTCTCATCTACTGTCCCCTTCATTGCCCTTTTTGTTATGGGATTCTACTATTTGTATTTTTCTATCATCATTTTACTGGCAAGAGAGGAAATAATAACGTGTGCTTGTTTCAGCACCTTGAACAGGACGTCCTCCAGGAATATTTTTAAACTCTCATGGACTCAAGAAACTTTCCAAGGTCTCCTCCTCCTTGTATGATCTTGCATTGCCTTCCTCCTCTGTGCTGGAATGAGGGGAACAGGGCCTGTAGGACTCAGGATGGAACAAAAGGGATGAGAAGCATAGCTCAGGGTTAGAATGGACAGGAACTTCCACTTCTGCTCAAGAGGAATTACTAAAGGAACACATGAGGGGCCACACCCCAAAAACACACTAGGAAATAGACAGTGAGGGGGGGGGCCTCTGAACTCACCCCTGGTTAGAGGTTCTTTAGAGCTCTCGGTAATGGGCCCAAAGGGCTTACAGTGGAGATAATAAGCTGAGCACCGGGAAGCCAGGAATCATGTCACTGGAATCAAGAATTAGAACCACATGTAGTGGGAGTCATGCCACGCTTTGGGTGGGGCTGAGAATGGCCAGTTTAACTGCAGAGAAAGGAGCCGACTGAGAAAGGCCCAGGGGCTGGCACTTGCTCATGCTGAGTGGATGTCTATATCAGAAGGCAAAGTGCTGTTTGAAGAACACAACACCACGCAATAGATGACTGTGTTTGAAGGTAAAGAGCTCGTTATTTTTGCCACAGACAAAAAGTTGGCTGTGCAGTGGAATATAGTAATTAATTCTCCGTCAAAGCATATCTGTACTAATCAAAAGACAACCAAGTAGGGAATTAAAAAAAAAGAAAACAACCTAAAGAATCTGAGAATTACATATGTGAAGCAAGGGTTTCTGTGGCCCCTTAATACACACGCTCAGGCCATTCCTCCCTCTTTCAATATTACGGAGAGTCATACACATGTAGAATAAATCATGTATATGAACATACAGTTTGAACTCGGGTGGACGCCATGGTTCCAGTTTAGGGGGTAAAGTAATACATCATCAAGGGAGAAGGTGGTCAGGTTTAAAAGCCTTGTAGTCTGCAAGAGTGACATTCAAAATATTTAACCAGCATGGACAGCCACCAACCATTCAGAACACACACTGACCTTAGTAACCCATCCAGGCAACCATGCTGACTGTCAGCCCTGCACATGTTCATGTACAGCCTGGGTGAAGTGGAGTGGGCTCTGCTGGGCTCCACAGCCTGGCAGCTTGCCATGCCTGGCACCTCCAGCCTACGTTGGTTGCTGCTTTACTCTAAACACTGCAGGAGTCTCTGAGAAACTCCCTTTGGGGGCCTGAGCTCCCCTTACATCTGCCACTTTACAATAAAGCTTTCTCCCTTTGGTCACCTGACTATCCCCAATGTAGTGAGGTCCCAAGAAGCTTTAAATTCAGAGCAGCCTCATGTAGCGCTATTATGATGCATCGACCGAATTTTAGACCCAATGCTCTGCTGGAAATGAAAAAACATGTTTGGATTCTAAAAGAGAATTTTAAAAGATTGGTAGATTACTTTTGCATGGGCCACCCAGCCCCTGAATACCCAGCTATTCTTGGTAAAAAGCTATGACGATATAGCCTCATACAGCAGGAGTTGCATTCGGAAACTAGTATCAGAAACTGGAAATAACTTGTTTCTCTCTCATATAAAAGAAGCCCCAAGATAGGCCGTAAAAAGTTTTCTGTGGTAATCAGGGTCTTCAATCTTTCTGTTCCATCATCCTTAGAACTTAGCCTCCATCCTCAACACCACTCCTGACCCAAGATTACTGGAGCCTTAGCCATTCTGTCTGCATTCTAGGAAGAAATCAGGCAGCAGAGGAAAGAGGGAAAAGTCACATGTCACTATCTGTCCCTCTGTAAAAGCACTTTCTCAGAAGTTCTATCCAACCGCTTCTGTTCCCAGCCAATTGGCCACCGCTAGCTGTAAGAAAGCTTAGTCCTTTAGTTAAGCCTATTGCCACATGAAATAGAATCGGAGTTCTGCAATGAAGGACAAAGAGAAGAATACATACTGAGAAGGCAATCAGCATTCCTCACTTCACCTTATATAAGAAAGTTCCATGAGTCTTTGAGGCCACCTGAAATGACAGGAGGTACATCCCAATACCTGCCACTGCTGTTGTACCCGCTAAGGCCTCCTGGAAGAATGGCTGACCTGAGCGCATAAGGCAAACGCAGTTCCTCAGGGATCCACAGGCTGCCAGAAAGAAGCCTATCCCTCTGGGGGTTGATGAAAAGCTATCACCCTTTCATGCCTTTGGGCCTGGATCTTCCCTTCTCCTCCTCACTGGGTGGCAGAAAGTGGCACTAAAGCTCGGGAACCTGAGCTCTCCGTGAAAAGGGAGAAGAAACTGCTAGGTTTAGCTTCACCCGGAAAAAAGGAAATTAGCCTTTAATCAAATTTTAAAAACTTCAGGGAGACGACAACAACCAGGGGTTGGGATCGGGGGTCAGTACTAGGTGTCCAGACCACCAGTCAGCATCTCTGAGAGTGGTGGCCGCCATGTTCCATCCCAGGTATCTCTTTCAGGATTTACACCAGGGAGGGCGAGCTGAGTGTAGAGGCAGTGGTATTAGATATCTATTTTGGGGAAGCTGGAGATGGTGAGTTGGGAATAGCTCCTGCCCTCAAGGAAATTACATCACAAAGAATTTGTGTTGAAACCCAAGTCAGAATGTGAGGAAAGGGGTCAGATGCTCGCCTGGGAGGGAAGGGGTCAGAGAACGGAGGCATCCTCCTACTCTGTGGGCCCAGAGAAGCCTAACTCTTCTTGAGCATGGAAAGGAGTGGATGGGAAGATGGGCCGCATCCTTTGAGATGTCGGCACAGGTGAGCAAAGGCTAGGAGAATGGACCTTGTTAGCCTGGTGCTTCAACTCTTTGGCCCTCCCTCTCCCTCTTCCTCCTTTTTTTCCTCTCACCCTGGATTTCCTTCCTGCTTCCTAAGGAGGATGGGAAGAAGGCTTCCTCTATGCTGACATGTCAGTCCCAGAGGGACGGCTTCACAAGTAATGACATGCTCATGCCCCTCAACCACAGCCCATCCCCACCCCCTGGATGCTGTCCGCACATCACTGACACTCAAGGCAATTTTTTGAACAAACTAGTGAGTAAACAAGTGAACAATCGAAAAGGTGTCACCAGAGCTGCTGAACTTACTTTTTGAAGGCAGGACAGCACCGATCTACAGAACAGACTTGTTTCGGGCCCACCCAGGGAAAAGTGACTCATAAAATGTGTTGGTGCAGTAAAACAAATGATCTGGGTGCCAATTATTTAGAAACAAGCCTCTAATGTGAATAATCAGAAGTGGGGAAAATCAATACACTTCTTCTCATTGTGTAGAAATGGAAAACAGCTTCATTTTACTCCAGGCCCAGGGAGAAAAGAGCAAGTTAATGGTTCCTGTCAGGGGCCCTGTGCTACCTCTCTGTCCAGGGCCTGGCTCATAAAGGTTACCATTAGAAGGGTTAGAAGTGTCCTAATCTCAGGCCTGAGGTCCCCAAGTGAATATAGGGTACATACACACACACACATACACTATATAGAGGTGTACATGTGTGTTCTTGTGTGCCTTATACATGTCTATCCATGCCTGCACATATGCATAAACATAAGAGCATCTGTCTACACACATACATGTACAGAGATGCCACATGTGTCCATCCATCTCGGCACATAGAATTATCACAGGTACGTGCAAGTACTGGAACAGAGATGCCTGCATCTATTCACTCACATAGCTACTTACCTTTACATTTTCTGACACACCAAGCTTGTTGAATTACATTACAGTACTCTGTTGGGTCGTGGCCAACTAATAAAAGAGTAGATGGAAAGTTTGCAGCCCTCCCAGGAATCTTCTAGATTTTGCATCCCTATTTGGTCACCCGAGGGGCTTTCCTCACTCAAAGACATTAGGACTTTTGAAAAGACATATGCACTTAGAAAGCCACATACGTACGTATGCAGAAATCACACATCCAGAGATAATCACTCTATTGGTTTACTATTGCTGCTGTAACAAATTACCACAAACTTCATGGCTTAAAACAACACTAATTTATTATCTTATAGTTCTGGGGGTCAGAAGTCCAAAATGAGTCTACTGAGCTAAACTCAAGGTGCCAGCAGAGCTGCATTCCTTTAGGAGGATCTACAGGAGAAAATGTTTCTTTTCCAACTTCTAGATGCTGCATGCATTCCTTTGTTCATGGCCCCATCTTCCATCTTCAAAGCTGCAATGTAGCATCTTCCAGTCTCTCTCTGACTCTGACTCCTCTTCCTTCCTCTTCTATTTATAAGGCCCCTCGTGACTACATTGGACCCACCCAGATAATCCAGGACCTCTCCCTATCTCAAGGTCAGCTCCTAGTGAACAGCGTCTATTGATTTGCAACCTTAAATCCACCTACAACTTTAACTCTCCCTTTGCCACGTAACTTAACATAGTCACAGGTTTGGGGGATTGGAACACAGACACCCTGAGGGGCTATAATTCTGAGGAGTTATTATCTTTGAGGGGCTGTTACTCTGCCTATTGCACTCATAATCTCTTTACATGTTAACATTAAAGAGAACACAGACATTTATGGGATGAGAAGCAGAACAATTTTCTGATTAAAACCATGGGTTTTGGAGTCTAATTCACAGATGGGTTCCGATGGAGTTCTAATCCTGGCTCTACCTCTGATAACTGTGCAACCTTGAGCATGTTTCAAAACCTCTTTAAGACTCAGTTTCATCATCTTTAAAATAGAAGTAATGGCATCTACTCTATTAAGTATGTCTTTTAAAAATTGCTTTTATTTTTCAATTATAGTTGACATACAATATTATATTAGTTTCAGGTGTACAGCATCATGATTAGATATTTATAAAATTTACAAAGTGTTTTGGATGTCTTTGGATAAATACCTACAAGTGGGATTGCTGGATTACAAAACAGTCGCAAGATGTAACATATAGAGAACATAGTCAATAATATTGTTGATAACCATGTATAGTGTTAGGTGGGTACTAGTCTAATCGTGGGGATCACTTCGTAAATCATATAAATGTCTAACCACTATGCTGTACACCTGAAACTAGTATAAAATAATATTGAATGTCAACCACAATTTTAAGAAATAAATATTTTTTTAAGTTAACACGTACAGAATGGTCAACCCATATTACTCACTTGATCAATATTAGCTATATATATTGGTTCTGGAAAATAAAAATACTTTTTTCACTCAAAAAAAAAAAATGAAGTAATCACCCCGGTTAAATCTAGTACCCATCTGACACCATACAAAGTTATTACAATATTACTGACTATATTCCTGTGCTATACTTTGCATCCCCATGACTATTTTGCAATTACCAATTTATACTTCTCAATCCTTTCTTTTTCACCCATCCCCAAACCCTTCCTATCTGGTCATCATCAAAATGTTCTCTGTATCTATAAGTTTGTTTCTGTTCTGTTTGTTAGTTTATACATATATTTTTTAGATTCCATGTGTAAGTGAAATAATATGGTATTTGTCTTTCTCTGTCTGACTTATTTCACTTGGTGTAATACCCTCTAGGTCCATTCATGTTATTGCTGATGGCAAGATTTTATTCTTTGTATGGCTGAGTAATATTCCGTTGTCTATATGTACTACCTCCTCTTTATCCAGTCATCTATCGATGGAAACTTAGGTTGCTTCCATATATTGGCTATTGTAAATAATGCTGCAATGAATATATATGGATGCACACATCTTTTCAAATTAGTATTTTGGGTGTCTTCAGACAAATACCTAAAAGTGGAATTGCTGAGTCATTCTTTGTCTCTTGTTACACCATTCCTTTTAAAGTCTATTTTGACTGGAATAAGTATTGCTACCCCAGCTTTTGTTTGTTTCCATTTTCAAGAAATATATTTTCCTATCCATTTACTTTCAGTCTGTGTGCGTCTTTCAGTCTGAAGTGAGTCTCTTGTAAGTAACATATGTAGGCGCCTTGTTTTCTTATCCATTCAGTCACTCTATGTCTTGACTGGAGCATTTAACACATTTGCATTCAAAGTAATTGTTGATAGATATGTAGTTATTAATTTTATTATTCATATTTTTATCTTTTTTTCCATCTTCTTAAAGAAGTCCCTTTAGCATTTCTTATAATACTGGTTTGATGGTAAAAAACTCCTTTAGTTTTTTTCTTGTCTAGGAAGCTCTGTCTGTCCTATGATAAGTGATAGCTTTGCTGGGGAGTAATTTTGATTGTAGGTCCTTGGTTTCCCTCACTTTGAATATTTCATGCCAATTCCTTCTGTCCTGCAAAGTTTCTATTGAGAAATCAGCTGACAGTCTTATGGGAGCTCCCTTATAGGTAACTAACTGCTTTGCTCTTGCTGCTTTTAAGATTCTCTTTGTCTTTAAGTTTTGGCATTTTAATTATGATGTATCTTGGTGTGGGCCTCTTTGGGTTCATCTTGTTTAGTACTCTCTGTGCCTCCTGGGCTTGTATGTCTATGTCCTTTGCCAGGTTAATGAAGTGTTCATCAGTATTTCTTTGGGTAGGTTTTCAATTCCTTGCTCTCTCTCTTCTCCTCTGGTACCCTTATGATGCAAACATTGGTGTGCTTGATGTTATCCCAGAGGCCCCTTAAACTATTCTCATTTTTTTAATTCTTTTTGTTATTCTGATTGGGTGTTTTCTGCTATCTTATCTTCCTAATCGTTGATTGGATCCTCTGCTTCATCTAATCTACTGTTGATTCCCTCTAATGTATTCTTCATTTCAGTTATAGTATTCTTTATTTCTGACTGATTCTTTTTTATGTTTTCTATCTCCATTTTTATGTTTCCTATCTCTTTGTTGAAGTTCTCACTGAGTTCATTGAGCATCCTTATAACCAGTGTTATGAACTCCACATCTGGTAAATTGCTTATCTCCATTTTGTTTAGTTCTTTTTCTGGAGCGTTATTCTGTTCTTTCATTTGGAACATGTTTCTCTGTGTCCTCACTTTGGCTGCCTCCCTGTGTTTGTTTCTATGATTAGGTAGAGCTGATATGCCTCTCAGTCTTAGTAGAGTGACTTTATGTAGTAGGTGTGCTGTGGGGCCCAGTGGTGCAGTCTCCCTGGTCACCTGAGCTGGGTGCTGCAGGTGTGTCCCTTGTGTGGATTTTGTATGCCCTCATGTTGTAATTAAGTCTTGATTGCTGTTGGCACATCAATGGAAGGGACTGATGCTCAGGCAAATTAGTTGTGAGGACTGGCCATGACTACAGTGGAAAAACTGTTGTGCAGGGGCTGACCCTATGGAGCAGGGTTTGCTGTAGTAGGGCTATGGTGCCTACCAAGTAGCATGTCTTTTTTTTTTCCTTTTTTTTAATTAGTTTCAGGTGCACAAGACAAATTACTACTTAGATGTTTATCATTTATATCCCTCACACTGTGTGAACCCCCTCCCCCCATCCTCTATCTCTCTGACATTGCACACAGCCATTACATTTCCACTGTCTCTATTCCTAATGCTGTACTCTGCTTCTTGTAAGTATATACATATATATATATATGTATATATATATATATATATATATATATATATATATATATATGTATATACATACATATATACATATATACATATATATAAAATTATAGTTGGCATTCATTATTGTTCAGCTTCAGCTTCAGGTGTACAGTGCAGTGATCAGGCATCTACAGCACCCCTGAGGTAGTGTCCCAAATGGGACAAGTGTCCATCGGATAACCTGCAAGATCTTTATAACATTATTGATTACATTCCCCAAATTAATTTTCAAAACCCCATGGCCATCTTGTGATTACTGACTATTTTCTAATCCCCTCACCTTCCCCCTTATCCCCACCCCCTCCCTCCCATCTAGCAACCCTCAGTTTTTCCTCTATGTCTCCAAAACTGTTTCTGATTAGTTCATTCACTTATTCTTTTCTTTAGATTCCACATATAAGTGAGATCATATGGTATTTGTCTTTCTCTGTCTGACTTATTTCACTCAACATAATGTTCTCTAGGTCCATCCATGTTGTTGCAAATGGTAAGATTTCTTTCTTCTTTATTGCTGCATAATACTCCATTGTATAAATGTACCACAGTTTCTTAATCCAGTCATCTATCGATGGGCTCTTCAGTTGTTTCCATGTCTTGGCTACTATGTATAGTGCTGCAATAAACATAGGAGTGCATAAAGATTTTTGAATTAGAGTTTTGGATTTCTCCAGATAGATACCTAGGAGTGGAATTGCTGGATCATAAGGTAGTTCCATTTTCAGATTTTTGAGATACCTCCATACTGTTTTCCATAGTGGCTGCACCAATCTGCAATCCCACCAACAGTGCACAAGCGTTCCCTTTTCTCCACATCTGCGCCAGCACTTGTTGTTTGTTGATTTATTGATGATAGCCATTTTGACTGGGGTGAGGTGGTATCTCATTGTGGTTTTTATTTGCATTTCTCTGATGGTTAGTGAGGTTGAGCATTTCTTCATATGTCTGTTTGCCATCTGTATGTCCTTTTTAGAAAAATGTCTCTTCATGTCCTCTGCCCATTTTTTAATTGGATTGTTCGTTTCATTGGAGTTGAGTTGAGTGAGTTTTTTATAAATTTGTGATATTACTCCTTATCAGATATATCATTGGCAAATATCTTCTCCCATTCAGTAGGATCCCTTTTTGTTTTATTGATGGTTTCCTTTGCTGTGAAAATACTTTTTAGTTTGATGTAATCCCACATGTTTATTTTTTCCCTTACTTCCCTCGGGCGAGGGGATATATCAGTAAAAATCTTACTCCGGGTAATGTCTGTAAAGTTTCTTCCTATATTTTCTGCTAGGAATTGTGTCGTTTCAGATCTTACATTTAAGTCTTTAAGCCATTTTGAATTTATTTTTGTATATGGTGTAAGGTGGTCCAGCTTCATTTTTTTGCATGTGTCTGTCCAGGTTTCCCAGCACCATTTATTGAATAGACTGTCTTTACCCTACCATACATTCTTGCTTCCATTGTCATAGATTAAGTGGCCATATAGGCATGGATTTATTTCTGGACTCTCTATTCTGTTCCATTGATCTATGGGTCTGTTTTTATACCAGTATCATGCTGTTTTTATTACTGTAGCTTTGTAGTATAATTTGATGGCAGGTATTGTTATACCTCCCACTTTGTTCTTATTTCTCAAGATTGCTGAGGCTATCCGGGGTCTTTTATGGTCCCATATAAATTTTAGGATTATATGTTCTATTTCTGTGGAAAACGTTGTTGGTACTTTGATAGGAATTGCGTTGAATATGTATATTGTCTTAGGCAGTATGGATATTTTAACTATATTAATTCTTCCTATCTATGAACATGGTATGTGTTTCCATCTATTTGTATCTTCTTTCATTTCTTTCTTCAGTGTCTTATAATTTTCTGAGTACAGATCTTTTACTTCTTCGGTTAAATTTATTCCCAGGTATTTTATAGTCTTTGGAGCAATTGTAAATGGGATTGTTGTTGTTTTTTAATTTCTCCTTCTGATGTTTTATTATTGGTATATACAAATGCAACTGATTTTGGAATATTAATTTTGTACCCTGCTACTTTACTAAATTCATCTATCAGCTCTAATAGTTTCTTGGTGGAGTCTTTAGGGTTCTCTATATATAGCATCATATCATCTGCATATAATGACAATTTTACTTCCTCCTTACCGATTTGGATGCCTTTTATTTCTTTTTCTTGTCTGACTGCTGTGGCTAGAATTTCCAGCACTATGTTGAATAGAAGTGGAGAAAGTGGGCAAACTTGCCTTGTTCCTGATCTTAAGGGGAATGGTTTTAGCTTTTCCCCATTGAGTATGATGTTAGCTGTGGGTTTATCATAGATGGCCTTTATTATGTTGAGATATGATCCCTCTATTCCCACTTTCTTGAGGGTTTTTATCATAAATGGCTGCTGGATTTTATCAAATGCTTTTTCTCCATCTATTGATATGATCATGTGATTTTTATTTTTTATTTTGTTAATGTGGTGTATCACATTAATTGATTTGTGGATATTGAACCACCATGCATACCAGGGATGAATCCCACTTGATCATGGTGTATGATCTTTTTAATGTATTGCTGAATTCTGTTCACTAATATTTTGTTGAGGATTTTTGCATCTATGTTCATTAGAGATATCGGCCTGTAGTTTTCTTTTTTTGTGGTGTCTTTGTCTGATTTTGGGATCAGGGTGATAGTAGCTTCATAAAAAGTATTTGGGAGTCTTCCCTCCTTCTGGATTTTTTGGAAGAGCTTGAGGAGAATAGGTTATAATTCTTTTTTGAACGTTTTGTAAAATTCTCCTGTAAAGCCATCTGGTCCAGGACATTTGTTTGTTGGGAGATTGTTGATTACTGATTCAATTTCCCTGGTGGTAATCAGTCTATTCAGGTTTTCTGTTTCTTCTTGAGTTAGCCTTGGAAGGTTGTACGCCTCTAGAAAATTGTCCATTTCTTCCAGATTGTCAAATTTGTTGGCATATAGTTGCTCATAGTAATTTTAAAATTTTTTGTATTTCTCCAGTGTCTGTTGTCACTTCTCCTCTTTTATTTCTGATCTTATTAATTTGGGTCCTCTCTTTTTTTTAATGAGTCTGGCTAAAGGTTTGTCAATTTTGTTTATCTTTTCTAAGAACCAACTCTTGGATTCAGTGATCTTTTGTATTGTTCTTCTGGTTTCTATTTCATTTATTTCCTCTCTGATCTTTATTATCTCCTTCCATGTACTCCCTTTGGGCTTATTTTGCTGTTCTTTTTCCAGATCCCTTAAGTGTGAAGATAAACTGTTGATTAGTGATGTTTCTTGTTTCTTTAGGTAGGCCTGCAATGCTATGAATTTCCCTCTTAGGACTGCTTTTGCGGCATCCCATAGATTTTGGGTCGTCGTGTTTTCATATTTGTTTGTCTCGAGATATCTTTTGATTTCTTCCTTGATCTCCTGGTTGACCCATTCATTATTTAGTAACATGTTATTCAGCCTCCATGAATTGGTGTGTCTTCCAGTTTTTTTCCTGTAGTTCATTTCTAATTTCATAGCACTGTGGTCAGAGAAGGCAGTTGGTATGATTTCAGTTTTCTTAAATTTATCAAGACTTGTTTTGTGGCCTAACATATGGTCTATCTTGGAAAATGTTCTATGTGCACTTGAGAAGAATGTGTATTCTGCAGCTTTGGGGTGAAATGCTCTGAAAATATCTATTAAATCCAAGTGGTCCAATGTGTCATTTAAGGCTGTTGTTTCCATATTTGATTTTCTGTCTGGAAGACCTGTCCCTTGTTGTCAGAGGTGTGTTGAAGTCCCCTACTATGATAGTGTTACTGTTGATCTCTGTATTTATGTCAGTTAATATCTGTTTTATATATTTAGGTACTCCTATGTTGGGTGCATAGATGTTTACTAGGGTTATGTCCTCTTGTCAGATTGATCCCTTTATTATTATATAGTGCCCATCTATCTTTGTCTTTTAATATGTTCTTCATTTTAAAGTCTATTTTGTCAGATATAAGTATTGCAACTCCAGCCTTTTTCTCATTTCCATTTGCATGAAATATCTTACTCCAACCCTTCACTTTCAGCCTGTGTGTGTCTTTTGATCTGAGGTGAGTCTCTTGTATACAGCATATACAAGGGTCTTGCTTTCTTATCCACTCAGCCACCCTATGTCTCTTGATTGGAGCATTTAATCCGTTTACATTTAAAGTGATTATTGATAGGTACATAGTTAGTGCCATTTTTAAATTTGTAGTTAGATTGTTTTCATCTTTCTTCTATTTACAGAAGTCCTTTTAGTATTTCTTGCAATGCTGGCTTGGTGGTAATAAATTCCTTTAGCTTATTCTTTTCTGGGAAGCTCTTTATCTCTCCATCAACTTTAAATGATAGCCTTGCTGGATAAAGCAATCTAGGTTGTAGGGCTTTGTTTTCCATCACTTTGAGTATCTCCTACCACTCCCTCCTGGCCTTCAATGTTTCTGTAGAAAAATCATTTGATAGTCTTATAGGACTATCAAATAGTCTTATAGGACTATCTTTGTATGTAACCCTCTGTCTTTCTCTTGCTGCTTTTAGGATTCTCTCTTTGTCTTTAACCTTTGCCATTTTAACTAGAATGAGACTTGGTGTGGAACTGTTTGGGTTTATCCTGGTTGGAACTCTCTGCACTTCCTGGGCTTGTATGTTGGTTTCCTTCATCAGGTTAGGGAAGTTTTCGGACATTATTACTTCAAATATGTTCTCAATCCCTTGCTTCCTCTCTTCACTTTCTGGTATTCCTATGATGCGCATGTTGTTGTGCTTGATGTTATCCCATAGGTCTCTTAAACCATCTTCATGGTTTTTTATTCTTTTTTCTTTCTGTTGTTCTGTTTGGGTCATCTCTGCTAACTTGTCTTCTAAGTCGCTGATTCGATCCTCTTCTTCATCGAACCTGCTGTTAATTCCTTCAAGTGAGTTCTTTATTTTGGTAATTGTGTTCTTTAGTTCTAACTGGTTGTTCATTATGATTTCTACATCCTTCTTTATGTCGTCTCTAAGCTCCTTAAACATTCTTATCATCAGTGTTCTGAACTCTGTCTCTGATAGGTTGGTTACCTCTGTTTCATTTGGTTCCACTTCTGGAGGTTTCTTCTGTTCTTTTATTTGGGGCATGTTTCTTTGTTTCCCCATTCTGGCTGACTCTTTGTGTTTGCTTCAATGTATTAAGTAGATCCCCTAGAGTTCTTGGTTCTTGCTGGGTTATCTTATGTAGTATGTGTCCTTTATATTTGACTTGACTACTTCGTTCTTCTCTGCGTGTGCTCCAAAGGTGACTCTTGTGTTGTGTATATTGTCCTGTTAAAGAAGATCTTTAATTGCTTTTCACTTGTGAGTAGGTGGGGTTAATTCCTAGGCTGACTAGTTGTGAGACTTGGCTCTGCCCACTGCAGGGTGTTCTGCTGCATGAGGGTTGACCACTTAAATGTGGTTTAGCCTCTATGGGCTCTTGTGCCTGTAGAGAATTCCCTCTGGGTGTGTCACTTGTAGGTCAAACCCGGTAGTACTCTGGTTTGGTCTGGAGTTGGCCTCTGGGTGTGTTGAATCTTGTGCCTCTTAAGCTGGGCCCTGGTAGGGCAATTTCAGAACAAAGCAAATCACCAAGCACAACAACAAAGAAAAAAATCAAATACATTCACATGTGAAAACAACCGACAACCCCCACTCAACACAGGCAAAGATATCAAAGATATAAAGACAAAACAAAACAAAAAGTAGCGCAACATGTCTTTTTATTCTGATGCTTTTACATCTGGGGCCTTGCTGACCCTGGAAAGATTGCCCCTCCCAAGACTATCCAATTCCTAGAGATAGTAAAGGACTTGCTTGCAACCAAGGCTTTACTATAAATCTTAATCAATCCAGAGTCCGTACACCCCACCACCACCTCTACTGGGCTCTCACACTCAAGGCTAATATTCTTCTGCCCTAATCACCCTGGGACCAGGTACCAGGCAACTCAGGACAGCCCCTACATTCTAGAGCCCACTGAAATTATTCACACTAGCCAGTCTAAACCTGTTTATTCTGTCTTGTCTGTTCCTTTCCATAGAAACCACAGTAAAGGCTCTTGCCACATTTTCCCCACTTCTTCTGTCTCCTGGCTGTCCCTGGTTCTTCCCCGTGTGGCCCTATGTGACATGGCATGGCCCTTCCTCTTCAGGATTGTGAGTAAATATCTTTTCAATGGCAATCATCTCCTAATCTCTTGGTTGGCCTCACCATAGTTAAATAATAATAAAACTACATTTTTATGAAATTATTATATTATGGAATAACTATAAGGATTAAATGAGATAATGCATGCAAAGTGATTGGTAGAGTACCTAGCTATCCGTCAGCTACTGCTATGAAACAACCCACAAAATCTTACATAAAAGGACCTAATTTGGTCTTCTCCCCAAGGCTGTGTTGTAATGGGCACACCTTTGATTTGGTGAGAAACCATTTCATTTTCCAACCTGGTAATTTCTGGGCTTTCTACAGTACCTTGAAATTCTGCTTGCAAACTAACCAATTCCTTCTTGAATTTATCTCTTTCAAATGTAATTAACAGCAGCCAGCTCATACTTTCAACATCTTGCCTCAAATCTCTTTACCCAACTTGACAAACACTTTAGGTACATTTTTCTACCTTCCAGGTTATTGCAAGTGACAATTTTACCAAATATTCAATCATTACATCACATGAGTGCTATTTTACCAGCCTCCTATAACACTGTCTTCACTATATGCCCCCCAGTCTCAAACCAATACTACGTATTTCAGGTTTTCATTATGGAAGCGTTCCATTTCAGGTGCAAATTTCTGCATCAGTTAGCTATGGCTGCATAACAATCACAAAATCCTGGGGTCAGACAACAACAAACATGTATTTCTTACTCACTTTTGGGGGGTTGGAGATTGACGAGAAAGGAATGAGTGATGAACAATAATTTAATCTACTACACATGGTGAGGACATAATGAGGTTTCAATAAATGTCAGCCATTATTGGCCATTATGCCAGCGATAACCTTGTTAGCTATTATACGGTGCTACTATAATGGCATTATTAGCTATTATACAGTGATTATTAAGCAGTCCATATGCAGAAGAAGTGGCTTCTAATCCCAATTCCATCATTACTTCACTGTGAGGTCTTCGAAAAATTACTCGACCTCTTTAGGCCTTGGCTTCCTCGTCTGAAAAGTGGCGTGAGCAGGACTAGCGTGTCAAACAGCTGCCATAACAGTCACTGCCTCCCCTTCAGGGTCTGTGGCAGACTCATGAATAGGTCAAAACACTACTTGCCTCTGAGCCTGAATTTGAACTCAGAATTGCTCTCCAAAAGATGCTCCATTTGGCCACCACCAAAATGATTTGAAGTCGGTTCGTCAAATGAATGATTTTTGTCTCCTGCACTAGACTTGCAATGAGAGCAAGATATGACATTGGTCATCACCCAGTTCAACTCCTTTATTCTTCAGATGCAAAATTTAAGGCCTAGAGAGGAAAACAACATCCCTGCAGGCACAGGGCTGGTTAGTGGAAGACCAGGCTGTGTTCCTTTCATACCACAGAGCCAAAACGGAATGACACCAGGCCTCAAACTCAGGTCCTCCAATTCCAAGAGTGCCCCCTCCACCTAGATGCCTCACAGAGACAGAGCTGAGGGAGCGGTTTCCATTGGGTGGAGGGAAAGGAGGTTCCCATTTTTTGGTGGCAGGGAGAGAGCCCTAAAAAGGGTGCAACGCTTTGACTGCCTTTTCTACAAAACTCATGGTCTTTGCTTACACTGCTTCACTCAACATCTCCTTTATAGTCTTCAGAACCATCGTGTTGCCATATGAAAGTAAACAGGTTGCACACTTCAGAAAGGCGGGAAGGCAGAATGGATAAGAGCTCAGACTACTGCAGGATCCCCTGGACCTGAATCATCACTCCACCCTCATCAGCTATATTATGTTGGCAAATCACAAGTCACTTAGCAATTTGTGCCTCAGTTTCCTCATCTGTGAAGTGAGAATACTAATAGTAGCTCTTTCAAAATAGTTGGGAGGATGCTGTGTTATATATACAGAGGGTGCCAAAAATAAGTATACACATTTTAAGAAAGGATAACTATTAAAATTGTAATACTCAATATATACTGCTAACAAAAGATGAATACAAGTTACATCTGACTCCTACAAGAGGTGCTCAAAGTGGTTACCATCAGACACTTTTGATTACGGTGAACTACTGTTTGAGCAACGTTAACCAAAGTATCCATGCATATACATTTTCTTGGCACCCCCGGTAAATATTCTGTTATATGTGTATACGTTATATATACATATATATTTATACATATAAAACTTAGAACAGTGCCTGGCCCATAATAGAACTATGTAAACATTAGATATTAGCTATTATTGTTTTATTACCTTAAAATTATGGAAAATGCACCAATTTGGTGAGCTACGCTCAGGGCAGCCCTGCTCCCACCCAGCAGTATTGTCACCTCCCTGACTAAATGAACCTTAAGTTCCCTCAGTCATCTCTAAAACACCACAATTCCTCATATCTTATGGACATAGGTGGTAAGAGAGAGCCCCGAGGAGAAATTCTTTGTCCATGCAATGAGAAACTAGGACTTAATTTTTCAAGAAGAGCTCACGTATCTTTACAACCTGCTTTTAGCAGGAAGAGGCTCTGAGTCAAAAGTTTCAGAGGCCTTTTCTATTGGTTTGCCTGACTCATTAAGAGCAATGGTGATAAATGAGAGAAGGTTGTGGAAACTAGAGAAAGGTGGCAAAATCTTGCTTCAGGTTGGTGGGGGAGAGCAACGTGCCATTGTTTGCAATGGATTGCTGAAGGAAATCCTTCTTGCTTGTGAGTCATTTGTAATTAACTCAACCTGGGATGAAAAATGTTGTGTACATGAAAATGCTATACTACCCATGTAATAATAAATCATTAGCAGAGGCTGGGGGGAATGAAGATTGTTATTAATGACTTGGGGAAGAAAGGGGATTGTGGGAAATGTTTGATTCAGAGGGAGAACATGGTTCTTGCTCAACTCCTGCCTGCCATGCTGGCACAGCATTGGAGGTTTATAGCACTCATGAAAAACAGAGAAACTCTTTGTGCATAAGAACCTGATCTAGTTTCCCCAGGTTCATAGGTGGTCTCCTCCCAGAATGGAAGGTCTGGAACTCACCCATGCCCCTCCCGCAGAGAGGCTGCATCGGGACTTCTTACACTTACACTAGACTAGGTCCTCAGTCCTTGCAAGTCTGGGACCTCGCTCCTCCTATGCACACCTGAAGGGCATCTATCTGGGTGTAACTGTCAGACTCGGCCAGGATAGGAGGAGCCAGCATTTCACCAACAATGCAGTCTGAATAGCACCGTGGGTAAGCGTGGGCTTTGAGGTGAACCAGGACCGGGTTTGTCTGTGGTTTTGGCACTTGTTAGTGGTATAATATGATTTTACCTCTCTGATCCAAATGGATTTCCCTCTCTGGTCCTCAGTTTCCTCATCTCTAAAATGGGCAAGCTAGTAGTATCTATCCCCAAGTACTTTTGAGGATTAATGAAGATATGTAAAATACTTAGTCCAATCCTTGGCCAGTAGTAACAAGCCCCCACAAGTTTCTGATGGTGATGCTTCAGCCCTCACCATGAGGGTCTCCATATCTAGGTTCTCCACCGCCCACCACCTTTACCTTTGGCACACATGCGCCCTCCACGAGGCAGGATAGTGAGCATTTCAGAGCATGACCTTTGGGCCACACAGCCCTGCCTTCCAGCCTTCTCCGTCACTCATTCTGTGAACCTGAACAGGTTACGTCATTCTCGGGCTGCAGTTGTCCCATGTGCAGAATGAAGACAAAGAGCAGCACCTCCCACATTGGTACTGGGGACTGAGATGATGGCTGTAAACCCTTTAACCCAGCACCTGACACACAGGACACGCCCCCTCAGTGCTCAATATTGTTACTCTCCAGATGCGACAGGGCCAGGGGGCTGGAGCAGAAACGTGGTCACTGCCCCTCGGAACTCACAGTTCAGGACGCCACGCTGGCAGAAGGCATCTTATAAAGGCTCACTCTGCACGACACTGAGGTGAGCTGACGCTACAAATCCCTTTGATTCAGCACTCTTTCACTCCACATCCCTCCTTCTCCTTCACTGCCCTTCTGCCTCAGCTGGATCCTGGCTTCTTCAGGCCTGGGAGCCAGAGAGAATTGGCCTCAAATCCACATTTACTCACTGTGTGGCCTTGGCCAAGTTGCTTAACCTCTCTGAGCCTGTTTCTTCACCTGCAACTATAAGGATTAAATGAGACAATGTATGCAACATGCCTCGTCCAGAACCTGTCACTGTTTAAAAGTTGAACAGATATTAAGTTCCTTTGATCCTTATTTGCAGTCCTAAATGCAAACTTCTTTCTCCCTACCTCGTGGACTTAATTAACACTTTTCCTCTGCAGATGTATCCTGCACCTGAGTATTTCCTCCAATATGTCCTATTTAGCCCCTGTTATATTGAAATCAAAGTGTCCTACATCCTACACTTTCTCTAGAACCACCTTTTCCATTTGCATCCTCTGTAAAAACTGTGACTCTCTCCCAACATCAGTTCTCCTCACTGTGGTAGGTTGTTGCATTTATGGCTCCAGATTTGTTCACTCCCTCTTGTAACCACCCCACTGAATTATCTTCCCCTCACCTGATTCTGGGATTGCCAGGTGACTTGCTCTGGCCAATGGGATAGTAGCAAATATGAGGCAAGAAGACACCTGGAAAGTGTTTGTGCATATGGCTTGTCTTCTCTTCCTGCTCTTGGAATCCTGAGACAACCATGCAAGCAAGCTCAGACTAGCCTGCTGGAGGATGACAACCCTGGGGAGAGTCCCCAGTCATCCCAGCCATCTCAGCAAAGACGTCCTAAATCACCCACCCCCAACTAGCCCATCAGCCCGATTAGCTGACCCACAAAACTTGAACTAAATAAATAGATGACATTTTAAACAACTACATTTCTGGTGGTTTGTTACAACTGATACACCCTCTCCCACAGTGCAGCATTTGGGTATTTTGGATGGTCTTAGTCTAATTCAACCAGGGCAATCCCAATCTCCTCGCCACAGGCTCTGAGACGGAGAGGGTTAAGCCTGCCAGCAGTAGAATCCCCTGGCCATCAACTTGTTCAGGAAAGAATATGTGACCCAATTGGAGCCAGAGAAACACAGGAGGGGTTTGCTGAAAGACTCTGAGAATAAAGCTTCTTTGTTCTTATGAAAAAGTCTCTAGACATTTCCTCTTCCTCTGGATTTTTCAGTGTATAGATGTGAAATAAGAAACTGCTAGCTTTTTTTTTTTTTTTTTTGCCTCCATAAAAGCAAGCAAAGACAAAGCAAGAGGAGACCACAAATGAGGGGACTGAAGAAAAATGGACCCTGGAGCCATAGGAGCAAGCCAACCTGAACACCATTGGACTTGCCGTTATGTGCTCATATGAGCCAATACATCTCCTTATTGTTTAAATCGGTTTGAGTCCAATTTTATCCTCTTTGCAGCCAAAGTCATCCAAACTGATATATCACCTCTCACACAATGAAAACTAGATGTCTCCCAAATGACTATGTTTCCCATCCTGCCTACTCCCCTCTGCAAGCTCTTCTTCCATCCCACCTGAGGGCCAGAGGACCCTAATCAAGGAACGGGCACCTCACTCCTTCTGAACCAATGGATTTCTGCCCTGGGAATGTGTCCTTTAGATTCGGTCTCTTTGGTGTTTAAAGCTGAGAAGTGAGACTCAGAAGTGCCATATGTTCTGCCATATGAAGAAAGTTATTCACCATTGAAACAGCAAATGAAACAGACATGCCCAAGGGGCAAGGTACGGAAAGAGTGAGAGAAAGGCTGGCATTAAAGTCTTTAGTTCCAATTGTTTCAGAGATCCTGCCACTTCCCTGCCTTCTCCACAGCTTGACTGATCTGCCCTTTCTAGGACGCTAGAAGCCAATAAATTACCCTTTTTTTGCTTAAGCTTGTTTGAAGTTGGTTTCTTTAATTTTCTGTGTATAGAATTCTTTAAAATGGGTTCTGCATCTTATCCCCTGATACTATCATCCTTGAACATCCAAGATGATGCTCATCTAACACCCTGGTCTTACAGTTCTCCAGCCACCTTAACTCCAGGGACATTCTCCTCTATTCCACTGTCCCCCAAGCCTGGGACCTTGTCACAAGTCTGCAATTCTTGACTTCTAACGCCCCAAACATGCCTGTGACATAGTGCATAATGCACTAGATTTCATCAGAACACCTGAATTCACATTTAAGCTCCTAGAGGATGATCTAAGGATTTGAGCTTGGATATCAAACCTACGTATTTTCACAGGCCAACAGCCCAGCTCCTGGTTCAGTCATCTCCTTACAATTTCTAGATGAAGTGCTATTCTTAGTGATACCCTGGGTCTTTGAAATCCATGCCTCACAGTCTTGCCCGCCATCATCAAGGACATTGTCCTTTGATTCACCTCTACTTCTCAAACCACTGAGCTTTGCTGGAAATGAAATAAACATGATGTGCCAGCATTTCTCCGTCATTCAGTCCACACGTATTTATTGAGCACCAATGATATAGAATGCACTGGTTAATCAGAGATTAATCAAATCCACATCCTGCTTTTACCAAGCTCTCAGTCTAATGGGGGATCCATACCATAAGCAAATAACATCAACACAGTATAATAAGTCCTATGTTTAAAATCAGAATATTATAACAGCCCGGTGGGGATGTACCCACTAGGGAAAGTGCCCTAGAGTTCGTGACTCCTGAGTTTAGTCTTGAAGCATTAACAAGAAGAGACAAAAGACATTCCAAGAAGGAGGTAAATGCAAAGTCACTGAAGTAGTCATTCATAATTTAACAAATATTTGTTGAGCACCTACTAAATTCCAGGCATCATTACAGGTACAGAGGATACAGTAAACGAAAGTCTTCATATCCATGCCCCCCCCCCCAAACCTTGCCGTCAACTGTGGGTATGAAAAACCGTGGCACATGTAGAGGGCTGCTTAACACCTTAGTCACCTGTGGCTCTGCTCTTTCTCCTCCCGCACCCCAGCCACCAAGAGCCATTGATCACAGACCTCTGTATTGGTAATACTTGAACACCATGGTGAGTTTCATCTTGTTAATTTCAGCCGATTCTGTCAACCTATCAAGGTCATTTCAAATACTGACTAATCATTCAATGGGTTCGCTATCACTTCTAGGTTTGCATTTCCTGCAAAGTCAGTAATGCATCTGCCCCTGGCATCTTCATTCAAGCCCCTCACAGAAGTATTAGACACACTGTGCCTGAAATTAAATAAGCATCATGTGCCAGACACATTGTGCTGACCAAGCACAGCTCTCCCCCCATTCCCTCACTCAACAAGCGAAAACACTGACCATGTGCTTGACATTGATCTATGAGTAGATATGCAGATGTAACTAATTCTGCTCTTGAAGGGTTCAGTATCTAGCCAGACATACAAAGGACACAGATACTAACTCTGACAGGGAAGGCGGGAAATATTCTGAAAGAAGGGGACATTTAAGTTGGCTGTTAGCATACACATAGGCGGTTGCAGTGGATAAGTGCAAAATGACATCTGAGGGAAGGAAACAGTATATGCAAAGCAGGGTACATCAGGGAATCTATAAGTGTGTGGGTGTGGCTGCAGCTTGGGGCAAATGGGAAGTTGGAAAAGTGGGTAGGAGCCAAACGGTGAGTGGCCCCATGCATGGTTCTTTAACCCGTCATCATCCATCATGGCCCCAAAACATCTTGAGAAGCTGCCAGTTTTATTGTGGGACTGAGTGTGCCTAAGGTTCCAAGCAGCATCACCTCTTGATAAATAATTCAAAGGCCTGTCTTTATGAGTCCATACATGTGTCTCATTCAAGGAGTACTGATTTATGGTCACAGCTTTCAAACACAAAAGGCTCTGATTCCATTTTGTTTTAAAAAAAAAAAATGAGCAGCAGTACTCAGGATTTACTACACTGATAGGCATGCATGGAAAATGAAAGCAAGAAGGACGATGGACTATTTGATAAAAATACACAGGGATGCTAATATGGTCTAACTGGAGAGCTATTTTGCTGCCTGCCTCCCGGTCCCTCCATCCTGAGGGGCAGACAGGGACAAGAGTACTTTCTGTCAGCCCCAGTGCTTTCCTATTATAGCTCAGTCCCTGAGCTTCACAGATGGGAAAACTGTCTGGAGCCACACAAGAAGGGTGGCAGAATTGAACCACTTGGAGTTCTGCATCCCAAAGTTGTACAGTTTCCACTTCTTTGCGACCTCACCAGTTTCTTCAAATCCAAAGTATTTCTTTCTGCGGACCTCTACATGGAGACAGCCTGGTTGAACAAACAGAACTCATCCTGACGTCATGGAGGTATGAGTTCAGTTGCTAAGTTCTGCCGCTCATCAATTGCTTGATCTTAGGCAAGCTACTTAATCTCTCCCTGCCTCAGTTTTCTCATCTCTAAAATGGGGGAGAGGGTAATAATGGGAAGGTGTCATAAGGATTAGAGAATGTTCGAATTGTGCTTCCTATACACACCCAAAATTATGCTGAAGACACTTTATATCTTTTGACATCTTTTTTCCTATGGGTTATTGGTCTTTTTTATATTGTTTGTGCATGCCAGTGATGTAAATTAGGGACCTAACTTGCTTTTGTACTGTAAAAATAATATAAATGGCGCCACTTTAAAATGGAGCTGGAGCTGCCATCCCAGAAGAATTGCATGCATGTTTTATGCCTCAAACCTTTGGAAATGTTAAAACAGGGCAAAATAACCTTTGGACCGGGCCTAGAGCAATATTGTGTCCCAAAGAACTGTTTGCAAGGATAACAAAAAAGTAGCAGATATTATGACTACTGGACTGATGACTACTAAACTAAAAATTAAAAACATGTTTAGAATTAGCATTACTATCTTAGCTTACCTGCACCCACAGAAATGCCTGCCTTCTATTGAGGTAATTGTTCCCCTTCCCTTTTTCATAAATACCCCTTTTCTTTGTCTCCTAATCAGAACACTGTTTGGGCTTCTGCCTGAGTCAGTGGGTCCTGAATAGCCATTCTTTGATCTCAAATAAATGCGTGTTGCCTCTCACTTTGAAAGGTCTTTCATTTTCAGGCTAACAGTACAAACATCTTTATCATGTACAACATTAGACAGTTCTTGAGTATAACAGTTATAAGATGAGCAAGTCTAGTGTTACTTAAGGTTGAGTAAGCAGCCTTTTTCTTACCATGCTTGCAGTGAAAATATAATTGGCATTCTATCTTGGCAAAAAAGTGTATAAATATATAATCAAATTTAAAATATATATACCCTAAAGTCCTGTGATTCCACCTCTAGAACTCATAGCTTACAGAAATCCTAGCATGGCCACATAATGCAACATTGCTTATTATGGTTTTTTCAAAAAAAAAGTGGAAATACAGTATTGTGTTGCTTAACAACAGGGATATGTTCTGAGAAATGTGTCGTTAGGTGATTTTTGTCATTGTGTGAACATCACAAAGGGCACGTAAACAAACCTAGATGGTAGAGCCCACTACACACCTGGGCTCTATGGTACAGCCAGTTGCTCCTGGGCTACACACCTGTACAGCATGTTGCTGTACTGAATACTGTGGTAATTGTAACATAATGGTAAGCACTTGTGTATCCAAACGTATCTAAACATAGAAAAGGTACAGTAAAAACATGGTATAAAAGATTTTTTTTAAATGGCACACCTATATCAGGCACTTACCATGAATGGAACTTGCAGCACAGGAAGTTGCTCTGGGTGAGTCAGTGAGTGGAGGGTGAGTGAGCGTGAAGGCTTAGGACCCTACCGTACACCACTGAAGACTTTATAAACACTGTCCCACAAGCCCTCTCTCTGCTTCCTTGCAACAGGGTCAAAAATAGAACATCAACAGTGTCAATGCTATGTCTTGAACAGGGACGTGGGCTGGACTGATTGGAAATATCCAGGAGAAACTGGCTGGGTAAGATGTAGGTTCCCAAAACAGTGACTGTCAGAAGGGAGCGAAAGGCGAACAGTAGAAACAAAAAATCAAGACAGAGAGATAAAGGAACACAGGAGATTGTTCTGGCAGTGTGGTTTTGGTTACTGCATGTTGGATCAGTGGTCAGATTAAGAAACTTTGTGAAATCCATTTGAAAAGAGGGTGTTTAACGTGAAGAGGGTATAACAGACCTGTAGACTCAATATTTTGACTTCAGAAATTTGTTTTTGGTTCCGTTGACCCTATCTAGCACAAAGGGCTCTCTCTGGCATTGAACTGATGAAAGAAATAAAACCTCTATGCATTGTATCATTACGACCTGAAAATATTTCCAAAGTACAAGGACAGGCTGGCTCCACACTCCCAAAGAAAGCTTTTATTGAAGTGGCAGTGGCACTTACTACTCGTTAAGGTAGTGCCTGTGGACGTGTGTCTTTCTATAGGATCTTAGGTCCTCAACAAAGAATGTACACGGTACTCTGAGTACCATCAAGCTAGGTCTGGGAGGGCTGTACAATCCTCTGAGTACGTACTGCTGGGGGGACAGGCTCCTCGGTGCCGAAACAGGCCAGTGGCTGACTGATTGGAATGTAATCTGTGCCCTCAAAATTGAGGTCCTGTGAGTGAGAGGGAATCTGTTGACAAGACCCACAGATGTTGCCCCTTTAAGAGAAAAATAAGTCCTCCTGAACCACCTAGCCTTCCATTTCTTACAGGAAATTCAGCTTCCACCCTCATCTACTCAGTCTATTGTTGACTGAAACATCTTTGGGTGTAACATGCCTGTCATTTAAATGTCTGTCCATATCTAAATGAATAGATTATAGCAACTTCATGCAAATAAAAGTTTACGCAACCATTTTCTAAAAGCGCCATATGTACAGACTTGGAAAGAAGTCTGCAAAATATTGTAAAGTGAAAAGGGAAGTTGTGGCACCATGTGTATCGTGTTAATACTCATTTTGGATTTTACAAGCCGTACATAATAAAAATAGCTAATGATTTATTGAATATGTCTGCTTTGCCAGGCACTTATCTAAATATTTAAACCTTGCAACAATTTCATGAGATAAGTACTATTAGCCCATTTTTCAGATGTAGAAACAGAAGCCCAGAGGAGTTCAATACTTTTCCCAGGGTTGTGGGGTTAGTAATTGGTGGAGCCCAGAACTGGGCCTGTCAACCACATGTCGTAAGCATAGGACAAGTTCTCGGTGGGGGGAGGGGGATGCGGACAGGGCCTTTCTCCTCTTGTTTTGTCCACTTATGTGTTGTTTGGATTTGGTACAGTGAATGTATAATTGAAAAATTAAAATTTTATAACAGTGCCCAACCATGTGGAATCCTTGCCTGGGATGGAGCCAAGAGGGGGTGGAAGGAACCATAGACACTTTTCTCAGGCTGAGCTCAAACCTGACTTTACATGGATCCCATAACATACACCTTCCTTGTCGGCAAAGAGAGCTACAAGGGCAACGGCCCACCTTCAGCATAAGACAATCTGAGTTCAATCCCAGTTCCAACAATGACCAGATGGGTGGGTTTTGGCAAGTATCTTAACCTCTCTGAGCCTCTGCTTCTCAGCTGCAAAGTATTACTACCACCATTACGGGCTTGTTGCGAGGGTCAGAGAGAGAGTGACTGGCACACAGCAGGGGGTTGCTGTGCTGATGGGTCCCATGCTCTGTGCAGCTGTGGCTCCTGGAGACGTGGCATCACATGAAGGCAGGTGGACATCATCTGGGAAGGGTTTATTGTCCCACATTGTCCACATCCAACTCTCAGGTCCAAACTCAATTCAGAGAAAGGGGGATTCACAATAGTATGAAATGAAAGCCCAATGGCTCCCCACGTCTCCCCCTAACTTCAAGCCCTCTCCCATTCCAAAGAGCAAAAGGAACAAAAAGAGAGATTTCTCTTCCCATTTTGTCCAATGATCTAATCTCAGCCCTTGGTGTTCTGAGTCTGGTCCACTGTTTGGAAGAAGTAATTTGCCTCAAGTTTCCCTCTCAGTGGGGACTGTAAGAGGCAAAGCTGGGATATGGAAAGAACAAAGCCACAACTTGGGTCCTGCCTTTAGAAAGGCAGACAAGAAACTGCGTGTGCGAATGGGGGATGGAGGAGATTTAGGAGGCGTTTTGACCCCTTTGAGGTCTCTTCTTCAACTTGAATATAACTTTAATATTAGTCTTTCAAATATAACTCATTATTACCTCCATTGATTGGATTGTCCAGATAATTGCTGGAGTCTCCTCCACACCCACCTCCACCCAGTAGCTACATAGCTTCTCTCTTCTGAAAGTCCTTGCAAAGTTTGTTTGATGCTCTGTAATCTCCCAAGCAGCTTCGTTTATCGCCATTGTGTGTTTCTACAGACTCTTAGTTTAATGACACCCTTTCTGAAGCAGCAGCAATGGTGCCAAATGGCACTTGCATTTCCAGGAAAGCAGCCAAGCTCATTAAGTTAATAAAAGAATTTAGCTATATAGAGATGCCTCCTTCACATACATTCCAAAAAAACCCCACACTCTCACAACTCATCAGCAGCCATTAAACCTCTGCCTCCACCTGCAAAGCCCTTGCCCCACTGAGTCACAGAGTGTGGCCCCATGTGGGGCTGCGGAGCACTCTATGTGTGAGCTTGGGATGCCCTGACTTCTCTCCCATGTCTGCTCCCAAAGCAGCTCCCCAAGCACCCCCTCTCTCCAAGCCAGAGGGAACCCCATGGAGCCCCATGGATCCTTGTTAATGACAGGACAGGCCCCATCTATCCCCTCCGTTGTTACAGCAGGATTGTTTGCATTCAAGAAGGGCCAGATGAACCATTACAACAGCCACATGTGAAGTCTCCTGCCTCAGTCTTACTCCTCTCCCCCCATGCTTCCCCTTGAAAGCCAGGGTAATCTTCCTAAACTGTAAATATGATTATATCACTCCTCCCCATTGCTCACAGGAGTACAGTCCCCCACACCCCTCAGATAGCATCAGGCCTTTCGGGACCCTCTCCCACCACTTAACCTCTCCAGTATCCCCATCACCATCCACCCGCCTCCCCACCCCACGCTCCAGCTCCCAAAATAGGCCCTTCTGTCTCTCTCCAGATCTTTAAGTACCACTCTCACATGCCTTCCACACCTTTCCCCACTCCTACTGCTTCCTCTTTTTCTGGATAACTGCAACTCATCCTTCAAGACTCCACACAGAAGTCCCTTCCTCCCGGAAGCCTTCCCTGGCCTCCCAAGCTGACCTGAGCAGGTGCTTCTTTTTCAAGTTCCCACAGCAACAAGCATGCCCCTGTACAAGAGCTCTTATCATGCAAAATCGTGAACATCTGCTTTATTGTCTGTTTTCTACAAGTAGAGCATGAGTGCCCATGGTTCCCATACCAGGAACTATGTCTTTTTCACCTCTGTGTTTGCACTTACCTGGCACGTGGGGGGACTGTCAATGAAGACAAAAGATCCTGTCTGACAGCACAAACATCAGTACCCTGCATGTGGAGTTCCTTTCCTTCCTGACATCCCATCCCCTCCATGACCTTTGTAGAAATGCCCTTCTCTTTTCTGATCCCCAGATTTCTTTTCCTCCCTGTCTTGTAGCTCATTCTTTCCTCCTCTCTCCCTGCTCAATGAGAGTCATATTGACTTGTCAAACTGAAACTTTAAACATTTTCATTTCTCCACACCAAGGGAAGCAGGCATCTGGTCCCATCCCCCTCCTTCTAATGGCCCCTCCATCTCCTCTCCAGCCCCACACCCCGTGTCTCAATCCCTACACCTTTAATTCCACCAGAGCTTGGGAAAAGTCTCTTCACCTCCTGCCATCCTGCATGGGTGTATGGGAACCACCCATGGGGCTAACCTTGGGTCTACCCAGCCCAGGTTCTGGGTCCTGGCATGGTCCCCGAAGGTCCGTTATCACTGCTCCACAGCAGGGGTGTCTGCGTGACAGATTCATTCCCCTTAACAAAACTACACAGATCAATTGTGGAGTTTAGCCAGGTCTCTCAGGAAAGGTTTTATATTTCCTATTGGCACCAGCTCTTGGCATAATGAATTCCTGAAGTTTACTACCCTCTGAATGTGTTTCAAACATTCCTCTTCCAAGTGTCAAGGCACAGGTAATTAGCATCCTAGAAATAGTGGCTACACACGGATTGTGGTGTTGTAACACCACCCCTACCTCATCCTGCCAGGACCCAATAGCCTCCTCCATGAGAACCATAGGGCATGTGAGGATTGGTTCAGATTTCCAAAATCACCCTAAGGGAATCATGAGGCACATATAAAATATATATAAAGCATTATAAAGCATATGATGGCAGGGGACTACTCTGGCTCTTATATGGGCCACTAACGGCTGCCTTGCAGGAAAACTGTGGTTGAGGCAAGGGACCCCATGAATAGAAGCTAGGACAGAGTTTGGTCATTCCAGGAACCCCAGGTCTGAACATTCAGCTGGTCTAAGCAAGAAGACTGTAATTGCCAAGTTTAGTTGGAAAACCTAAACCACTCTAGTATTTCACACAGAGGGAATTTAATACAGAAGATGGGCCACAGTGAAAATGAGAAGGCTAAAAAGCCAAACAAGGATGGTGAAGCAACCCCAAAAATTAACAACAGCAGGACGCCAGGTTACCTCCAGGGCTGTGGAATCCCAGGGGATTATGGTATTACCAAAACCCAGAAGCCAGGGCCACCCAGCCTGAGCTAGGACCACAGCAGAGGCTGCCCAGCAGGAGGTGAGGCCGTGGAGGGAAGGATGTCCAGTAGGGATCTGGAACAGTCGTACAGATGGACCCAGGGCCAGAAAATGCCCTTCTCTGCCCAGAGCAGAGACAGAAGGGGAAAAGCCCTGACTTCTCCCTTCCTCCCAAGCTCTAGTCTCCTGCCAAACCTAGACAGAAACCAGTGGCAAGGGGCCTGGGAAACACACCCTGCAAGAGAAAGGCAAAGGGTCGACTTGAAAGCAAGAGACAATGACCAGTCCAGGGACCAAAGAACAGATGCACCCCAGTAGTTCATGTACCCTCCACCCCCTTATTTTCCTTAGGATTTCTTGCTTTCAGTTGTGTCCTTTCTCAGCTTTGGTCCTTCTCGACTGAAGAGTCTGTTCTCAAAGGGCAGTCTCTGTGTCAATCCTATGGGCTCAATTAATTTTACAATTTTCCAAATACTTAAAACACACCAAATACATGCCAGGCCCTCTGCTGGGAAGTGGGAGGAAGGGAATATGAAAAGAAATAAGATACGATTTTTGTTTTCAAGGAGCTTATGGTCTCAGGGAGACAGGTACGCACATGGCTCTCTATAACAATAAATAAATGATTTATGGGAGGCCAAAAAAAGACTGTGCTTGGGGAAATGGAAAAGGCTTCCAGAAAGAGGTGACATCTGAACTTGTATAAGAAGGAGTTCACAAAGTAAGAAACTGGCATCTCAGATAGAGGGAACAGTCTGACACAAGGCACTAAGTAAGTGGCAAGATATGGCGGCTTGGGGGCCCTGAGGAAAACAAAGCTGGAGTGGAGAGCACACATGGAGGAGGATGTAGATAAGACCTGAAAGGTGGACTAAGGTCAGAGGACTGTGAATGCCACACAGCAGAGAGGAGTAATAGAAGAGGTTTATCCAGGGGTGTGACATGATTTTGTGTATGTTCTAGACAGATCTCTCTGGCTGCCTACGTGAAGGATGGTTGGAAGCAATCAGATCAAAGGCAGGTAGAAGAGTTTCAGAGATGATTATCACAGTAATCCAGAAAAGAAATGATGAAGAGAAGAGGGGATGGAAAGAAGGAGCAAGTACTAGAAATGAAGATGGCTAAAGGACAGATTAAACGTGAGGGATGATGGAGAGACAGGGCACCCGACACAGCATCTTTCACTGGGCTTCTGCCGTCTCTGCATATTTCCAAGGTGATGAGGATCCCAGAGATGAGCCCAGAGTCCTGAGAGTGGGTGTTCTAGAGTTTGTACAAAGAAAAAGGTGGTTTTCCTTTTATGCCTAATTCTCTGCATGGTGATGCCTGGCCTTGGGGACCCTTGTTGTTGCTGATGCACTTTGAGCACTGACATCAGGCTTCCTCGCATCATACTAGAGCTTGCAAGGTTTGTCATTTCCCCAAATCACTCTGCATATCCACCACTGGGTCCATTTATATTGGTGGCTCTGAAATTGTATCTCTTCACCCTCTTGTTTCTGAGCTGGGCAGCAGAAAACTATTTTCCCCAGAGCCTGCTGATAAACCTGAAATCTCTGGTCTTAAGTTCACTCCCCTGACTCTAGCTTTTGCTCCTGATTCCAACCTTCTCACTCTCAATCTTCACCTTGTATTGTGTGAGGGTCTGAGATAGTGTGAAGCAATAGAGAAGAACCAAGAACTGGTTCCTTTAGTCAATCCAGATGTGAGTAAGCAAATACAAGTAAGAAATAAATGAAAATAGGGGTCCTTCCTCTCTTATTCCTTAGAGAGTATTAACTGAGCCATTCCAGGGGGACTAAGCTTAGAACCAGATTGGCATTTTCTAGATCCTCCAAACAGTGCTGCACAACTAGAAATTTTGCATCTCTTATTGAGCACTTACTTTGTGCCTGGAAATATGCAGGACACTGTGAGCGCTCAGAGATGGACAAAACACATTCCCTGCCTCAAGAATTCATGCCTTACATCCTTCACAATCTGAGTCCAGCTCCCTTTTCCAGCACCATCTCTTGCCACTTTCCCACCACGAACCCTTTACTGTAGTGACATGGGAAGAAATGGAATTGAGAACTTAAAACTCCACAGATACAGATGAGGATTGAAACATTTAGCCTATTTGGTCATATGCCAAGAAACCCACTCTTTTGGACCCAACTCATCAGGATCCCATGGCCCCCAGGGCACAGTAATATTGTCAACATAGTACATAATTCAGCAAGTATGTGTTAGGAACATGTTTTGTGGCAAAACCCTGAGAAAAAGAGAAGGTAAAGGACCAATTTGCCAAAGGAAGCCAGCTACTGGTAAGGACCCTGGACAGTTCCATGTAGACCAGCTCTTCAACTATTCATTCATTCTTTTGTTCAACAATACACATTGAGAAGGATCCAAGATGGCAAAGTAGATAAAAGCTGTGCTTGCCTCATCCAGTGACCACATTAAAATTAAACTAAATTATAGCACCATCAACCTGTAAACCATCCGAAGTCTAGCTGCACAGAAATTTTATGACTAAGGATATAAAGAATACACATCAAGACTGATAGGAGAGGCAGAGACACAGGATAGGTTAGCCACAAACTTCTGTGTGGTGGCTAAAAATCAGGAGGGATATCTTGGCCACAGAGGTGACCCTGGAGGAGCAATGGACCCCAGCCCCATACCAGACTTGGTGCACTGGTGCTGGGAAGAGAAGCCCCCACAACATCTGCCTCTGAAAAATAGTGGGGATTCCAAACATCTGAGTGGGACAGAAGGCTGCAGGAAACCTAGATGTCTTCTGTAAAAGCCTGCACACAGACTTGCTCACTTGCAGGCACACACCCTGGGCTCTGGTGGAGTGACAGTGACTTGGGGGGAGCCACAGACATACTGAGAGAATCTGAGTTGCATGGTTTCGAGGCAAGGACTGGAGGGACAGTCACCATTTTCCCTGTGTGGGGTTCTTCTCCCATGCAGCCAGCAGGCAGGCACCATTTTTCCTGTGTTGAGCCCTTCCCCTCATGGTCACATCTGAATCTGATTTGGCCTCGTGAGCTCCCCTTGCTCCACCTTGGTGACACCCTAGGACCCCACCCAACTCGCCAGATGCCAGAGGCACTTTCTCAGCAAGTATCCAGACTTGCTTGCATTGCACTCTTTTTTGAACAATTCTCTGGGGTCTGAGGACCCCCAGGTGGACTGCAGTTGGCCTTGGTGTGCTTTGAGACTTTTGTTGAGTAGTGCCAGTCTCAGAACTGGAACCAAACCAGAATCTACATTAATCTGGTGACCACCATTCATCCCACCTAGGTGACACTGTGAGACCCCACCTCACCCAACTTTCAAACTGTACAAGGCATTCTCAGCACCTGAACCTTACAGGAGCTGGCCAGCAGCAGCAGGCCTCAAGTTGTCCTGGGCATTTTGCAGAGCTACCCCAGGCCAGGTACTGGTGGCAGACATCCTCGGTTTGCAGTGTGGCCTCTCCCATGCACCTCCAGGTCTAGCACAGACAGCAACAACGATGGATTGCTTTGTAACTCCTATCAGGTAGTCCCTGGCAGGTCACAGGCAGTGGCTGACCTGGACCTCCATGAATGTCCCAAGAGGCCCCAGAACCAACATACCTAGAGGTCATCTTCAAACCACAGCAGAGCACCACCCAATTAGCCTCACAAGTGACACACGCAAAGGGAGGTCTCAATAGTCACCAGAACCTGATGGAGAAAATTCCATTTCATAGGGTAAGTAATCCCGCACAGCAGCCTGTACACTGTGATCATGGCCAAACCCCACAGTCAGTCAGCCTGAGGGTCAATCCCACTCACTAACGTGCCAATAGTAATCAAGGTTCAACTATAAAAGAGAGTGTGCACAACCTATACAAGGGACTCTCCTGGAGCCACTGGTGCAAGTGACCAGGAAGTTTGTGCCACTGGGCCCCACAGGACATCTACTACACAAGGCCACCTACTACATAAGGCCACTTGGCCAAGACTGGGAGATGTAGCAGATCTACATAATACATATAAACAAACACAGAGAGGCAGCCAAAATGAGGAAACAAAGGAATAAATCCCAAAAGAAAGAACGAGAACAAAACCCAGAAAAAGAATGAAACAAAATAGAGGCAAGCAACCTACCAGATACAGAGTTCAAAGCAATGGTTATAACAATGCTCAATGAACTTAGGGAAAGAATAGCTGAACTCAGTGAGAACTCCAAAAAAGAGGTAATAAGCATAAAATTGAAAATCATTGGAAAAAAGTCAGATATGAAGAACACAATAACTGAAATGAAGAAAGCACTAGAAGAAATCATGAACAATACTAAAATGAAGAAAGCACTAGAAGAAATCATGAGCAGACTAGATGAAGCAGAAGATCAAATCCGCAATTTGGAAGACAAGGTAGAAGAAAACACCCAATAAAAACAGCAAAAAGAAAAAATAATTTTTAAAATGAAGATAGTTTAAGAAACCTCTGAGACAACATCAAGCATGACAACATTTGTATCATAGGGGAAACAGAAGGAGAAGAGAAAAAGCAAGGGATTGAAAACCCATTTGAAGAAACAATGATGGAAAACTTCCCTAACCTGGCAAAGGAAATAGACATACAAGCTCAAGAAGTACAGGGCCAAACAGGCCCACACTAAGATACATCATATTTAAAATGCCAACAGTAAAAGACAAAGTAAGTATCTTAAAAGCAGAAAGAGAAAAGCAGTTAGTTACCTACAAGGGAGCTTCCATGAGACTGTCAGCTGATTTCTCAACAGAAACTTTGCACGCCAGAAGCAATTGGTAGGAAATATTCAAAGAGATGAAAAGTTAGAACCTACAACCAAGATTACTCTACCCAGCAAACCTATCATTTAGAAACACAAAACAGGTAGAGTTTCCCAGATAAGAAAAAGCTAAAGGAGTTCCTCACCACCAAACCAGCATTACAAGGAATGTTATAGGGACTTATTTGAGACACACACACACACAAAAAAAGATTAAAAATATGAATAATAAAATGGCAAATAATTACATATCTATCAACAATTACTTTAAGTGTAAATGGATTAAATGCTCCAATCAAAAGATAGAGTGGCTGAATGGATAAGAAAACAAGACACTTACATATTCTGCCTACAAGAGACTCACTTCAGATCAAAAGGCACACAGAGACTGAAAATAAAGGGATGGGGAGAAGATATTTCATGAAAATGGAAAAAAAAACTGAGGTAGCAATACTTATTTCAGACAAAATATACTTTAAAACAAAGCCTATAACAAGGGACAAAGAAAGACCCAGTAATCCCACATCTGGGTATTTATCTGAAGAAACTCAAACGCTACTTTGAGGGGATGTGTGCATTTATATGTTCATTGCAGCATTGTTTACAATGGTCAAGATGTGGAGGCAGCCTGGGTGTCCGTTGATAGATGAATGGATAAAGAGCAGGTGGTACATATATACAATGGAATATTACTCGACCATGGAAGGGAATGGGTTCTTGCCATCTGTGGCAGCATGGATGGACCTGGAGGGTATTGTGCTGAGTGGAGTATGTCAGACAGAGAAAGACAGATGTAATGTGATTTCATTTATATGTGGAATCTAAAGAACAAAATGAGCAAACAAAAGACAAAAACTCATAGATACAGAGAACATTTTGATGGTTGCCAGATGGGTGTGTGTTGGAGGTTGAATGAAAAAGAGGAAGGGATTAAGAAGTACAAATTGGTTGTTACACAGTAGTCATGGGGATGTAAAGTAAAGCATAGGGAATATTGTCAATAATATGGTAATAACTACATATAGAGCCTATAGGTACTAGACTAGTAAGTGGGATCACTTCTTAAATTACATAAATGTCTAACCACTATCCTGTACACTTGAAATGTATATAAAATAATATTTAATGTCAACTGCAATGGAAAATTTTTATTTTTTTAACTTGGGAGATATTTATTACTTTCCCATATCACCATTCATTGATAAATCTTATATCTCCTCAGGAAAACATAGCACTATTGAGTGACTATTACATCCTATGGAGAACTTCAATCTTGGTCATAGCAGAAAATTTTTTAAAGGGGTGGGGAGAAGATGAAGGGAAATAGGAGATTCAAATTTCCAGGTATAAAATAAGGCATGAAGATATAATATACAGCATAGGGGATATAGTCAATAATACTGTGCTAGCATGGTACGGTGTCAGATGGTTGCTGGACTTATCATGGTGAGCACTTCTTTGGGTATATAAATATTGAATAACTATGGTGTACACCTGAAAGTAATATAATATTGTATGTTAACTATATTTTAATAAAAATCTTTAAGAAAAGATTTCAATTATTAGCGGTCAGTGCACAATTTTATCTAAACCTGAGATACACAGACTTTGGGGAAGTGAATTGTCAAACCACTGGGATTGCCTTGTTGAGCCCATAGGACCAACCACACACCAAAAAGGAATAGATGTTTTTGCATCAATTATCTGGAAGGAGGTTAATACTAGGCCCTGTGTTAGGAGTGTATGTGGTGAGGAGCTTATTCTCTTTCTGGGAGTCTGAAGCCAGACTGACCCATCCTCCAAGGTTTGGAGGTGGCTGGAGAATCTTGGAGCTGGGAAATGATCTGTCTGTTTCAGATGGAGACCAGCTGAAGTTACAGGGACACCTGACCTGGGATGGCCCTGACCTGCAGGCTTGAGAACAATGTTGGCAGAAGTCCCTGTGAGTGACAATTTGCTGTTTCTACTTTCCTTTATCCCTGATCCTTCAGAGTCGTTCTCCAAGTCATATCTTCCTATCATGGTCTCAGCTATGCTGTGAGGAATTGGGGAAAACTGTTCCAAATTTCAAGAGGGCACAGAAAAAAAGCAGTTCCCCAGATTTGTTGACTCAGAGAAGACACTAGGCCCAGCATCTGAGGAGGACAGAGATGGTATCTAAGACCATGGAGGCAACAGCAAGGTAGTAAGAGGAGGAGGTCAGGGAGGGAGCTGAGGGCTGGCTGAAAATGCCCATGAGGCAACACCGGGACACTCTGACACACAGTTGGAAGGAGGGAAATTTTAAGGAGGCCAATTTCTAGAAGTTACCCAGGTTTGGATTCAAGTTGTAATGATTTGAATATAAAAAGAAAGTATCAATTTATTCTGGAGGGGTATGGAACATATCGATTACTTACATGCATTAATTTGTAATAAAAATTAGCATTATTTGAATTAAAGTGGGATTTTAATGTGCTCCTAAAAGGCCCTGAAGTATCAGGAAGAGAGCATAGACCCAAAGCACCAGAAACAGACAACTTCAAAAACTCAGCTCTCTGAAGGTCCTCTGTTGACCAAACTTATGAAGCTGTTTAAAGGCACAGAAAGTACTTCACTGCCATCTCGTGGCCAGATGGATAAAAAGGAAATAGATCAAAAGGCATTCAATGTACGCAACTTTTCTTAGCTGATATTGTGAGCCAGGGCACTGTTTTAGGCACAGGGAGTACAACAGTAAACAAAATAAGAAGACTCTGTCTTCAGGGAGCTAATATTCTATTGGCAGGTGATGGTGACAGAAAGTAAACAAATAAACAAGGGGGTGAAAGGTGCTGGGCAGAAAAATAAAACAGGGTAAGGGGCCTAAGGAAGTGTTGAGATGCAGGGCTGCTTTATTGGAGGCAAGGTAACAAGCCTTCTGGCTATCTGGAGACAATCATTCCAAGAGGATGGAAAAGCCAGTGCAAAGGCCCTGGGGTGAGAGTATTCTTGGTAAATTCAAGTAACAGAAAGGGGATGTGAGGGGCTGGAGCACAGGGAGGAAGGAGAACAGAAAAATATCAAGGGCCTCGTGAACCATTGGGAGGACTTTGGCTTTTACTCAGAATGAAATGGGAAGTATTGGAAGGTTTTGAGCAGAGAAGTGACCTGACCTGGTTGGTTATAAAAGGGTAATTCTGGCTGTTGGACTAAGAGTAGACACTCGAGGGCAATGTCAGAGTCAGGGGTAACCGTTAGGAGGCAGTTGCAGTGATCTGGGTAGGAGACAATCGCGGGCTGCATCACGGAGGTATCCGTGGGTACAGTGAGAATCAGATTCTGGACCCATTTAAAAGATAGCATTGGCGGGACTTGATGACAGATCGGGGTGAGGTTTGAGAAAAAGAGAGGAGTCAAAGAGAACTCCAGTGCTTTGGGCCCAAGCTGTCACTCACTGACATGAAGAGCCTGTGGGCAGGGAGGGCTGGAGGGGAGGCAGGACTGGGTGAAATCAGGAGCTCCAATTAGGGGTGTTCAGTTGGAGAGGATTGTGATACGCCCAAGTGCAAAGGTTGAGCGGTTGCTAGATAAAGGCTCTGGGATTCAGAGGTATGATCTGGGCTGGTCAAGAATCCATGGGCACAAGTATGGTCTTGAGCCTGAATGAGGCCACTGGGGGCGTGAGTGCAGCTGGAAAAGAGGAGAGATCTGAGAGCAAAGCCTGGGGCTCTGGGGCATCTAGTGCACCATCCACAACCAAATCCCATTATCAGGTCTTACTCCCTTGTGATCAGGGAAATTCAGGTTCAAACAACAGAGAAAGGCTCCTTCCCCCATGTGGGAGATTGCCACAGGTAAATGGTGCTGCCTGCTACCTCCGTGTAGCCAAGAACGCGAGGGAGTGATGCTCCCTTAGCTCCAAAGGTGAATATGGTTACGAGACGAGCGGTTTGTTTTGTTAACCATGAAGAATTGAAGCTGTAAAACCATTAAAAGTTTATTTGGAGTCATAAAGGATTTGAATCCAAGAGAGACACAGATTCAGATAGCAACCCAAAATGTGCTCTAAAAAGAACAAAAAAAGTCAGGGTTTAAATAAAGGCAAAAACTACAATGAGTGTACTTCTTTCATGCAAATGAAAGATTGCTCTCTAGGTTAATAGGAACTGGTTAGTTCCAATATGCAAACAAAGGAGGTGAACATGACAAGGAAGGAAGTAAAGTCCATATGTGTCCATGTGGCGGTGGTTGTTCCGGGATATTTATGGCTCCAGGATAATTATGGCTCGACCTTGAGCTGAGTTGAACAACAGGTTTAGCCCCTCTGACAACTGAGGCACAAGGTGTGTGTAGGTCTTACTTCTTTAATATCCTCCTGACGATTTTAAGTGATGCTCTTAGCAATGCTTATTCCATTTATTTTTTTCCCAATATCAGATGGTTTTTACTAAAATGTAAAAGGTGCATAACCTCTGGATTCTGCTTCTCGGTCTCTATCCCAAAAGACATCAGCATTACCCCAAAAGGCACAAGCAAAGACATTCACTGCAGGGTTCTTTTGTATGCATCCAGTATTACATAATGAAAAAAAAAATGTGCTTTATAATAGAACATATGGTGTGTTACAACAAAATTACATGTTTTATATAGATGTGGTGTGTGTGTCTGGAAGGACATAGAACGTACTAAGAACAGTGGTAAACTCCATGAAGCCATGTCTGTACTGCTGACAGTTTTCATGATGAAATTGAATTCATGTGTTACTTGGAAATTAAAATTAAATAAAAGTAATGTTTTAAATTACTTCTTCATTACACATATTATCCGAACACTAATGCTACGCAAAGCACTGAGCTACTTTTCTGGATACAAAAAGATAAGACTCAGTTACCTGCCTTCAGGGAACCCATGATGTTAAGATGGTAACTGATGTTTCTCGACCCTCTGCTACGTTCCAGATCCTGTGCTAAGCGTGGTCCTATTTATTCATTTACCCGTCATAGTAATTTGAGGCTTGGCTGTATTTCCTTACTTTACAGACAAGATACATTGGTTCATCCAAGGTCCCAAGGTCACAGTCGGCTGGTGGCAAAGACAGCCTCAGAACACAAACCTATCAGATCCAAAACCCCTATGCTCTCCATTGCACTATTCAGCCTCCAGGTACAGATACCTGAACTGCCAGGTATCTGAGATATGCTTAATGAACCATGGAATGGAAAGCAGGAAAGGCTTCATGAAAGAGGTGACATTTGGGTTGGACCTTGAAAAATGAGTAGGGTTTTAGGAGACAAAATAAGAAAAAGGATAGGTCAACCTGTATTAAGCACCTATTAAGCGCTCCAGCAGCTGTGCTTACTGCATTCATGTGCATTATTTGGTTTCATACCCTAGGAGGTAGGCATTATTGCCCCTATTTTACAGACATAGACACTGAGGCCCAGCAAGCTAAGCGACTTGTCCAAGATGACAAAACTGCTAAAGGCAGAGCTGAACCTTCTGACTCCAAGTCCCATATCCTTTCCTCCAAACCTTGCTGGCCTAGAATTAAACGGAATGTGTTAGAAGAGGAAAACTCCTTGGCCCGGGTATCCAGAGATCTGGCTCCTGGTGCCAGCTTAGCTGCTGACCTGCTGTATCATCTGAGCAAGTCCTCTTGCTTCTCTGGGCCTCCACACCGCATTCTGCTGGCCCTCTTGATGTGCCCAAAATTAAAGGATAAGTCAAGGATTTCCATACTCCGTGCTGATAGCTTAGGGGCACTAAAGCGAACATGATCGCATCCATAGGTCAAGAAAAACAGGGACAGGTGACTGGGCCCCCAAGGGTTTTGCTTGGCTGGGGACATGGGTAAAGACAGACACTGGAGGAGTACATTTCTCTGCTACTGTTCTGCTCGATCAGCCCCTCTCTCCTTGGCCTTGACCTCCAGGCCTTCACAGTCTCCAAAGTTACCCAGAATTCTAGGAGACCTCTTGTGAAGTCACAAAAATATAAAAATATAAATCTTTGGTCTTTGTCTCAAGTTCCTGGCCCACAGCTCCTAAAACCCTTGGGATCTCTGGAGTGACAAGAGAGTGTTTTGTGTGCTGGTGAGAAGACTGGGGCTGGGGGCCTCTAGATAACTTCTGAATGGAGGCTGGTCACCAGAAAGACTGAAGCACCATGTCCAGGAAGAACAAATCCACCCTGCCTATGTAATGAAATCTCCATAAAATCCTCCAAAACTTGCAGTATGCACCTCTTGCATCGGGCTGTTCCTGAGGTCTATCCTTTCTAATCAACCAGTAAGCAGTGTTTTCCTGAGTCCTGTGAGTCATTCTAGCAAATTACCAAATCTGAGAGGTGGGGCGTGGGGAGCTCTGAATTTGTTACCAACTTGAACAGAAAGGTGAGCAATCTGGGATCTGAGGTGGGGAGCAGTCTTGTGGGACTGAGCCCTTAAACCCAAGGGTCCTGGCCTGCCTCTGAGTAGTTAGTGTCACAGTTGAGTTGTAGGACACCCAGCTATTGTCCAGAGAATTGGTGCCAGAATTAATTGGGGTGAGGAGGAAGTAAAACACTCACACCCCTCCTTCAGGCCATACCTCCCACCATACTTGGTCTCAGGACCCTTTATGGAAGTTTCAGATCTCTCTGATCATCACACCTCTTAGGGCAGCACTTTCTACTCCTGGCAAGTGTGGCTGTGGAATGTCCTCCAGTGCACTTACAGGCCATTTTTTATAAACGTCCTGGCCACTCCCTCCTCTGGCCACACACCCATGTGATTTCCTCTGGGTGATCTTTGTTCCCGCTCTGGCTAGGTGAGACTCTTCTTCCTGTTTGTGTCCCAGGGTATCAAGAGACCTGGGAAGGGGCAGCTCTAAGCTCATCCCTGGGTTCTGAAAGCCCACCATTTTCTCCACCTCTCCCACCACTCGATCTCCTGTCAGGATCGCAGCTCAAAGCTTGGTTGCAGGCGTCCAAGTCCCAGGAGAGGAAAGACTAAGGAGCTCAGAACAGTGAGTTTTCTGAACATTCTATCTTCCCATCCTCTCATTCCTGCCCCTTCACACTCCTGACTGACCCCTGGCTCCAACCCAGCAACCCAGTAACCTGACCTCTTCCAGTGTCTCCCAGCCTCCTCTGGGCTCCTGCTTCCTATGCCTTTTCCTACCAATCCCCTTCCCTCCCTTCTCCCAACACCATGTACTGGCAGATGCCCTGGGTTTTACAAAAGTGAGTTCTGAATCCTGAATAGGAGTTTACCAAGCAAAGAGAAATGACCCTAGTGGGACTCTTGCATTGGGCAGAGGAAGACTGATAGTCTCTGCCTTCCTGATACCCCTAACCACCCACCACTTACCCCTTCCCCAGTGAACATCCCCAAGAACCCCCGATCTGGGGCAGAGATGGCCAGTGGAGCAGACATAGTCAGTGGAACAGAGATGTACCTGAAGTCGGAGGTAATGGACGAGGAGGAGCTGAAGGGGCTCCAGCTGCAGCTGCCTGACAAGGAACTCTGTGAGCCTTCTCCCGGTGGGACCTCAGCTCAACCAGAGAAGGCAAGTGGCATGGAGGTGTCCTCACGCATGATGGCTCGATACGGAGAGCTGCAGGACCGGGACTTGGCACTCCACATCTGGGAGGAGCAGATGAACATGAGTGAGCCACATGCTCAGACCAGGAGCCTGATGGTCTCTGAGTCAAGTGAGTAGACAAATCTCCCTCTGCCTGCTGTCCATCTCCCGCTGCCCGGTACACATACGGAAACCCCCCCCCTCCATAGACCTTTCTCTGGGCAGTGACTCCAAGATCCAAGCCCATACTAGGCTGGAGTTAAGAGGCTTGCTGGGGGAGCGGTGACCTTGCTGGACCTCATTTCCAGCTAAGTGCATTCTCAGCACCCCATGTGGTCCTCACATTGCCTAGGAGGAAGTGCCTAGAGGGCCAGAGACTGGAGACTGACAATCAGAAGGCACCAGCAGGAAGGGTATGGGTTTCAGGCCCAGCTCCCAAGCAGGCACTTGCCTGACCTTGTGCTATAAGCATAGATGGGAGTCGGAGAGAAGCAGGTCCCAGTCCTGGCACTACCACATTGGGCAAGTCGCTTCACTGCTCTGTCTTTCCATCTGTAAATGGGAGAGTAACATCCTGCCTCCTGGACTATATGAGGGTTAAAGAGATCACCCATGTTAGACATTTAGCACAGAATCTAATTCCTAGTGGGTGCTCAATAAATAGGAGCTCTGTGCTATTATTGCTGCCACTGCTGATGTTATTAGTATCAGCAGCCATGGGTGGCAGAGGCTCTTAGCCCCACGTGGGAGAGCTGAGGCTCAGAGAGGAGTCATGACTTATATGGGAAGGTAGAGACAGAACCAGGACAGAGATGCACATTTCCTGGTCCCCACATTAGGACATTTTGCCCAGTAGTGTCAGGGCATCCTTCTCTGATGAGCATCTGGAGAGGTTGGGGAGGGCTGCAATGGGTTCACTGGTTTCTCCTGACCTATCTTAGCGAAGACAGGGTCTCTTGGTTTCTTGGTTCTTCTTGGTTGAAGAACCCCTGTTTAAGTCCCCTGGTTCCTGCCCCTCCCCTCTGGCAAGCCCCCAACCTCCTCATCTGCTTCTCACAGCCCAATATCCTCCATTCCTCTACTCCCCAATTGCACGCAAGCAGTAGGCCCCCATGGGGTTCACCTCCACCATGGTGCTGAAATTCTGTGACCCTGAGTTCCTGAGGCTCCTCCAGGACTTAGAGAGAAAGAATTAGAAACCCTGCCTCACACATCTGGACATAGGTGGAAAGTGAGGCTTACTATGTTGGCCCAAGGGCCCCAGGTGTAACTGCAAACCAGCCAGTTGGGTCTCACCCATGTGAGCCTGTAGCTGCATGGGGACCTGGGCAGAGGGAAACTACAGAAAAAAGAATGAGGAGCCAGGATTCGGTTGTGGGGTCAGTAGGCCTAGGAATAATCTTGCAGGAACATTTCAGTGATGAGATTACAACCACTCTGAATTGACAGATGGGTAAACTGAGACCTATGCAGGCCAGGCAGTGAGCGTTACCCAACAAGATGCCATGTGTGACATGGTCCTTGTCCAGATTGTAATCTCGGTAGACTCAGAAGGTCCTTGAAGTCAGGGTGGTCCAGAATGTTCCAAGGGGAGAGGACTTTGTTCTCCAGATGAAACCCAAGAGGAAGGTAAGCTTAATCCTCAGCCCAAGTCAGTTCCCTCTCCTGACTTCTCTTATTTGGGCCTCCACCATACTGAGTCGCCCAGGTTGTAAATCTCAGCTACTCCTTTTCCTCTTCAAAGTCCATGCTCACACAGCACTTGGAAACAGAACCAGGACTGGAACTTAGAATCACCCATTCCTGGTGCAGTGATTTCTACCTCCACCCTGCTGCTGCTTTGTGAAGGTTGCCAGCCCCGGCTTCCCTGTGCTCCTTTTCTCTTTCCTTTCCTTTTGTGCCAACTTTCACTCCTCCTGCTCCCAAGCCCTGGTCACCAGCTCAAGCTCCATTGTCTGATATAATTATAGCTACTCCTGCTCTCTTTTGGTTTTCATTTGCATTAAATATTTTCTCCATCCCTTTCCTTTAGAGTATATGTGTCCTTAAAACTGAAGTGAGTCTCTTGTAGGCAACATATAATCAGGTCTTGGTTTTTGGTTTTTTTTGTTGTCTGGGTTTTTATCCATTCAGTTGCTCTAGTCTTGTGATTGAAGAATTTAATCCATTTACATTTAAAGTAATTATTGATAGATAAGGACTTGTTAATTATTTGTCTAGTTATTTTATAGTTCCTTTCTTTCTCTCTTGCTGTCTGTCTGTGTGATTTGATGATTTTCTATAGTGGTATGCTTTGATTCTTTCTCTTTGTCTTTTGTGTATCTACTACTATAGGTTTTGCTTTGTGCCAATCATGAATCTTACATAAAACATCTCAAAGTTAAACTGTCTACTGTAAGCCGATATCAACTTAATTTCAATCACATACAAAAACTCTACTCTTTCACTCCATCACCCATATTTATGTTTTTGATGTCAAATTTCCATCGTTTATATTGTATATTCATTAGCACTTTATTGTAACTATAATTATTTTTAATACTTTTGTCTTTTAACCTTTCTACTAAAGTTATTTACATACCACTATTACAGTATATGATATTCTGAATTCGACTATATACTTACCTTCACCAGTGTGATTTATACTTTCACATGGTTTCCAGTTACTAATTAGCATCCTTCTATTTCAGCTTGAAGAACTCACTTTAGCAATCCTTGTAAGTCTAGTGATGATGAAGTCCCTCAGCTTTTATCTGGGAAAGCCTTTATCTCCTTCATTTCTGAAGCTTTGCTAAGTAAAGTATTCTTGGTTGACTTTTTTTTTTCCAGCACTTTGAATACATCATCCCACTCTCTCCTGGCCTGTGAAGTTTTTGCAGAGAAATCTGCTTCTAGTCTTATGGTGGGGTTCCCTGGTATGTGATGAGTCATATTTTTCTTGCTTTTTTCAAAATTCTTTGTCTTTGATCTTTGACAGTTTTATTACAATGTGTATAAGTGAAGTATTTTGGGGGTTGAAACTGTGTCAGGACCTGTGAGCTTCATCTACCTAAATGTCCATATCTATCTCCAGGTTTAGAAAGTTTTAAGCTTTGATTTCTTTAAATGACTTTTCCGACCTTTTATACCTCTCTTCTCCTTCTGGGACTCCCATAATGTGAATATTATTTTATTTGATGGTGTCCTGTAATTTACACAGGCTTTCTTCTCTCCTTTTAGAATATCTTTTTACTTTTTTCTCATCTGACTGGATAATTTCAAATGGCCTGTCTTTGAGATCACTGATTCTTTCTTCTACTTGATCAAGTCCATTGTTGATGCTTTCTATTACAATTTTCATTTCATTCATTGTATTCTTCAGCTTCAGAATTACTGTTTGGTTCTATTTTGTGATTTCTATCTCTCTATTGAACTTAATTTCTTCAGTATTGTTTTCCTTATTTCATTGAGTTGTCTATCTGTGTTCTCTTGTAGATGAGCTTCCTGAAAAAAAAATTTTTTTTAATTATTTGCCCAGTAATTTGCAGCAGATCTCCATTTCTTTGATGTCAATTACTGGAAAATTATTGTGTTCGTTTGGTGGTATCATGTCCTTGATTTTTCATGTTACATGTAACCTTATGTTGATGTCTATACATTTGATGAAGTACTTGCCTCTTCCAGGCTTTACAAATTCATTTTGGTGGGAAAGACATTTACCTGTGGATGGGTGTGATCATGCCACCTAGGTGGGGTATGACAGCTCTGGTTTGAGGAAGGTTCCAGTGTCATCCTTGTGCAGCTCCATCAGCTGGGGTCAGTGTCAGCAAAGATTTCAGTGATCCTCAATGGCTAAGACTGCTGCAGAACTCTTCATCACTTTTTCTCCCACAGCGGAGGAACCAAGAGGATCCCTCTTGGCACTGGGTCCTCCTTGCACACACCCTCAGGGTGATAATAGGTGTCTCACGCAGGTGCACATAGAGTGGCTTCAGAGCCAGAGTATAAAGCACAGGCACACACAAAGCATCCAGGACTCTGGAGTCCAGGGCGTGCATGTAGAATTAGGCGGAAGGAGGCTGGTCCCAGGGCAGTACAATAGCAGCTCCTTTTTTAGGGAGTGCAGTAGTGTCTCTCTCCCTATAAAGTCCACTGGGGAGAAGACCGTTAGTTTCCTAGGTGGCAAAAGCTGCCAGTGTCCACTGAAAAGCAGACCACTGGGTCCAAACTGATGAACACTACAGGGTCCTCTTCAATGAAAGCTGAGGTATGGCAGCTGTGTGGGTCATTGAGGCACTCAACAGCAAAGACTGCTGGATCCCTCTACAGATCATGCTATCAGGTACCACAATAGCACCCACCACTATAATGCTGATACTGGTAGCCACTGCACTTTTTCTTTGTTCCTAGCTATTTCAAGCCAATCTTCCAAGCAATACTTTCTGTCCAATTATTCTTCATTTTTGCTCCACTGTGTTGGCTTAAGTTCTTAATTGGACTCTTGAACCCTCCCCAGGCTATTTTCATTCGTGCATAGCTACCTAATGTTTTTTGTAGGAGGGGGAAACTGGTATCTCCTATTCCATGATCTTATTAAATTCTAAGGGTATTCTTCAAGTGGTAATCTTGAACAAAATAATATCCCAACAAAAGTTTTGTAGTGAGTGCAAAAACTACATGGTATGAATTTTGACATATGAAGAGTGCAGATAGGTAAAATTAATGTGTAAAGGACATGAAAGTAAATATTTTAAGCTTTGTGAGCCATATTGTCTCTATTGTAAATAATCAACTCTTCATGATAACCTGAAAGCAGCCATATATAATACATAAACAAATAGCTGTGGCTGTATTACAATGAAACTATTTATGGATGCTAAATCTTGAATTTTATATGATTTTCACATGTCATGGAATATTATTTTGATTTTTTCAACCATTTAATAATGCAATAATCATTCTTAGGTCACAGGTTGTACAACAGGTGGACAGCTGGTTTTGACCAGAGTTTGCCAACCCCTGGTCCAAAGCATAATATTAAAAATGTAACCTGTAGAGGTATTGGTGATAGGGGGAGGATTTTGAAAGTTTTATTAAATCAAGAGGAGTTAGATACATGGCATGCTAACAGATCCTTTGGAACCAGGATATAAGGGAAAACATAGCACCAAGAAGACCTAAGCCCTCTTTTGTCATCTCAGGCAAACACGGGACCTTGAGTGGGGTGACCCAGAGTGGCCTTCCTGACAGTCTTAGAAGATTTTCACATTGCCAGAAATGTTCTCACAAGAAACAATTAAAATGGATCTACAGGTCGTAATTTCAGAAGTAGGGGCGGCGCCCTGATACCTTAGTCTCATCAAGCTAAAGGTGAAAATTGGCCTCGTATACTCTGGACATCCAGCAGGTTTCCCAAGATGAACTGGGCTTCAGGATCCCAGATGAATCACTTACATCATCTCACCTAAGATGAGAAGTGAGAGGCATTCAAAATATGTCAAGAGGAAGAAGGGTTGTAACAGTTATTCCACTTAGAATCTGACTCAGATATGAGCTTGAGGTCCCTCCCTGGGGGACAATCCCTGACATGTGCTCAGCTCCTCAGTTCAAAAAGCACTTTCCTGACTGTCTAGGTGATTTCCCCAGACCCTAAGAGCAGACCTTAAGACAGGGTTGGAGTGCAGGTGGCTTATTCGAAAAGTGGTTTCCTGGAAGCACCAGTAGAAAGAGAAGTGAGACAGGGAAGAGGGAAACCAAAGTAACCTGTGTTATGGAGTAGTTTACCCCTGTGAGCAACTGAGATTCAATGCACTGAAAATCTCTAGGAGACAGTGTAGAACACACCTCAGAGTTTTCTCTCCTGGGGGCCAAGGAACTGCCATCTGTCATTGGTAGAAGACTCTTCCTGGAGCATTAACTCACCCAGCATTTCTGGCCTGTCCTGCTCATGGACTAAGAGAGACCCCTCAGATAGACAAGCACAGGTGCTTACAAAAGGATACCCTTGGCATGTGCTTCAATGGTGGGTACAGAGGGGGTGCTGTCAGGAACCAATTGAATCTGCTACATCATCCATTATCTCCTTCACTGTACCATGACCATGTATAAGGAGATGTCATAATCCCCATTTTATGGATGATAAAGCTGAGGCTCAGTCATGAGTTTAATGAGAACAAAAAGTGGTAGAAATCACACAGGACATATGATTTGCTCAGGTCAAGACTTGAGCTTGGAACTTCTCACCCAGAGCCCATGTTCCTTTCACTGATGTGGCAAAAACATACAAGTATCAGAAGCCAGAACAGTGGGTAGCTTGGAGTGGGTGCCTTAAAAACTTGTTCAATGAAGGAAGGAAGGGACAAATGAACAAACGTATCCTATACCTTTATGTTCCATCTTTCCCTCCCTTACTTAGAAATCCCAGAAGAATACCAGAACCAAAGGAAAGAGAAGCCCTGCCCCATACAGTCATGGAAGAATGAGAATTTCCAACAAAAATTCATCCAGCTGTTACTTGTACACAGATCTCAACCCAGAGACTATAAGTTCCTGTTCTGGGAAGGAAAACATGAGATGGTGGTAGAGGAGCAAGGACATTTGATTGGGATGGGAGACTTATTTGGCCCAGGCCTGAGTACGCAGAAAGAGTCTCGTACAGTCATACTGCATGGGGTTGCTGGAATCGGGAAGTCAACACTGGCCAGGCAGGTGAAGAGAGAATGGGAAGAAGGCCGGCTGTACAGGGACCGCTTCCAGCATGTTTTCTACTTCAACTGCAGAGAGCTGGCCCAGTTCAAGGCAATGAGTCTCAGACAGCTCATCACAAAAGACTGGGCTGGCCCCACAGATCCCACTGGACAGATCCTGTCTCAGCCGAAGCAGCTGCTCTTCATCCTTGATAATTTAGATAAATCGATGTGGCACTTGAAGGGGCAGAATTCTCAACACTGTCTGCACTGGAACCAGCCTCACCAGGTGCCCACACTACTGGGCAGTTTGCTGAAGAAAACTTTACTTCCCGAGGCATCCCTGCTGATCACAGCTCGGATCACAGATCTGTGTAAGCTCATTCCTTCTTTAAAGCATCCACGCTGGGTGGAAGTCCTGGGTTTCTCCGAGTCTGCCAGGAAGGAATATTTCTTCAAGTATTTCACACATGACAGCCAAGCGATTAGAGCCTTTAGCTTTGTTGAATCAAACCAGGCACTCTTGACCATGTGTCTCATGCCCTTGGTGTCCTGGCTGGTCTGCACTTGCCTGAAGCAGCAAATGGAACAGAGGCAACAACTATCACTGACATCCCACACCACCACAGCCCTCTGTCTGCATTACTTTTTCCATGTCCTCCAAGCTCAGTCTCTCGGGACTAAGCTGAGGGACCTCTGCTCTCTGGCTGCTGAGGGTACTTGGCAAGGAAAGACCCTGTTCAGACAAGGGGACCTCAGGAAACATGGATTAGATGAGGCCATCACCTACACTCTCTTAAAGATGGGTGTTCTTCAAAGGCACCCCACTTCTCTGATCTACAGCTTCATTCACCTGTGTTTCCAGGAGTTCTTTGCAGCACTGTCCTGTGCATTGGAGGAGGAAAGAACCAGAGGTTTGAGAAAGTTGACAGACATGTATCAGACAAATTCTCCATTTGGGATACCAACCACATGTTTCCTATTTGGCCTTCTGAGTGAGCATGGGGTGAGAGAAATGGAGAGCATCTTCAAATGCAAGCTATCTTGGGAGAGGCATAGGCAACTGCTACATTATGCTAGACAAGAGCTCCAGCGCAGAAATTCCTCCCTGCCACCATATTCTTGGCAGTTGCTCCACTGTTTGTATGAGATTCAGGATGAGAAGTTCCTGAGACACATGTTGACCCCTTTCCAAGGAACGAGGGTGCACATCCAAAATGATATGGAGCTCCTGATGTTCACTTTCTTCTTTAAATACTACTGCGCGAAGAGTCTTCACCTGAATGATGGTGGACAATACAGACAAGCACAGATGCCCTCTGATGTCGTTCTGTGAGTACTTCCCCCCTTTCCTCTCTCCAGCTTATCTGTCATTCCACCATCTCGGACACTGGAAGCATTCTCACTAAGCCTGGTCCCAGGGGCTAAAGACTGAGGTCACCAGTGACTTCTAACTGCCAAGTCTGACCACCATTCTCTGTCCTCCTAGATCCTCTGCAGCAGCGTCTGACCGTGTGACCTGCCCTGCCCGCTTCTGGGTATATTGATATGGCCTGGCCTTGTTCTGCTGCTTCTCTTCCTGCCTCTGTCATGACCGCCATTTTCTCTCCTGGATGCCCTTCCACCATGATGCTGATGTCAGCTCCCCTCCACACAACCCACCTGCCTCTGTTTCTCTCTCTTAACATGTTTTCCTCCAAGCAGCAGCTCACTCAGCTGCTTCAGGCACCACCTTGATGGCTGTGGACTATGACATTGACCCAGAGATCTACTCCATCACCTCAAAATGTATGTGTCTGGAAAGGAGTCTCTATTTTTTCCTGCAGAACTGACTTCCTTGTTTGTGTCAATGATGCACTATTACCTCAGACACTCTGCCTAAAACCCACCATCTGAATATGACAGAGTAGCTTTCTCTAACCACCCTCCAACCCCAGCAACACCATCAACTTCCCCATCCAGGTTGCCCCACCTCAGTGGCAGTACTGATCATTTAATACTTTTATGTGTCTATCTCCTCTTCAGATGATTCAGTCCATAAATATTTGCTAAACACTGATTTTATGCCGGGCCCTACAGATCACAGATTAATAAAGCACATCCCTGCCCTCAACAAACTGAAAATCGGGAGGAGAAAACAGATATCCATCCAACAACTAGAATACAGTGCAAAGCCTATGATAAAAGAGGCATGGACAAGGTGGGATGGTGGCCCAAAGAAGGGAGTGATCACACGAGTGGACCAGAAAAGGACAGAATCTCAGAGGAAGAAACACTGGATTTGGGTTTTTTATTTTCAGATTTTTTAAGTTTTTTTCTCACAATAAACTCATGTTCTTTGTAGAAAAATAAGGATAGTAAATTAGCAAAGAGGTGAAAATTAATATCAACCAGAATTTCATTACTCAGAAGTGACCATCATTAGGAATTGGGGTATATCCTCTAGTCTTTTTTCTATGAACATTTCTAGAGCAAAACTGAGCTATACTGTATATTTTATTTTATAGTCAGCTTTGTTTCTTTATTTTTATATTAAGACTCTCTTCTCATGTGTTGAAGTAGCCTGATACAACATCATTTTGAATGACCATATGATATTCCACAGGGAAGGTGCCACAACTGATTTGACCATCCCTCCATTTTGAGGTACTTAGGTTATTTCTAGTTGTTCATGGTTATAAAGGTGAACTGGTCCTTAAAGTACCTGGGTACAGGTGTGGCAAATGCTAGTGGCCTTCAGAAGTGTCCTGCGCAGGCACAGAGACAGAGGCCAGGTGCGGAGCAATGGGGCAAGGCACGAGTGTTTGCAAGGGACAGGGGTAGATGGAGCCTGGAGAGTGTCCCATGGGAAAGTCAGAGGCTGCAGCTGCTGAGGGGAGGGAGATTTTAGAGGTGTCGAGTCAGGCAGACAAGGCAGAGAGAATAGCAAGGAGGCTCCTGCAAACAAACAAAAAGTCCAGGAAGAAATGATGAAGATTAGCCAAAGGCTGTGGGAAAGGACAGGAGGACCAAACCAAGATAGTAAGGATGGGGAGGGCCAGGTATCTGGTTTATAATTAAGCAATGTGCATTTTGAATAATAAATGTTTTTTTCTTTCAGTCCCTCTGATTAAAGATTAATGATGGCAATTATTGACCGAAATGAAAAGTTTAAAAATGTATTATGCAAATTTCCCAAAATGAAATACATGTTTTAAAGAAATCAAATAATTAAACTTTCAAATGATGAGTTTTTGGTACCATTGCAGCATGTATATGTCTGGAGCTGTTAAAGCTTAAATTTGGGGGATACTCTGTAATATCTTGACATCCTTACAAAACCCTCTCCAGTAGGAACTCTCACAGGGGCAGAGCCCCACTGTGTCGTGCTGGGCTGTGCACCTAAGGCCCTGCACACACAGCTCACATCTCTCCTGTCCCTCTCTCCCTTCCTCAGGTCCAGCTGGGTCCCATTCACAGATGCCTGGTGGAAGATTTTCTTCTCCATTCTCAAAGTCAGTGGAAGCCTCAAGGAGTTGGACCTGAGTGGAAACTTCCTGAGTTGCTCTGCAGTACAGAGTCTTTGTGAGGCCCTGAAATGTCTTCACTGCCGCCTGAAGACCCTGCGGTGAGTCTGGCCTGGGTTCTGTTCTAAAACAGGGATAGACAAGAGATCCAAGATAGAACCCATGTCTCGGATGGGTGGTTGATCTTTGTAGTCAACAAATATTCATTGGGCACCTCTCTGGCCATGCACTGTACCAGGGGCCAGTGCTACTATAGTGAGCAAACACAGACAGGATTCTTTTATTCTAGAGCTTGCAAGAGACTGATGTTAACCACACAAATGTATAATTATTAGCCCAGATAAGGGTTTCCAGTGGAAAATTTCCTTAAGAAAGTAAAGCTTGAAGGACATCTGAAGAATATTGAGGATTTACCTAAGTGACACAGGAGAGAAGAAAGTCCCAGGCAGAGGGAACAGCATGTACAAAGGCCCTGTGGCAGGAGGGAAGATGGGCAGTCATGGAACTGAAAGCAGTCCCATGAAACCAGAGGATGGAGAGAAAAGGAGCGACGAGGCTACAGAGATCAGCAGGAGACAGACTATGCCAGCTTTCATGGGTCCTGTGGGAATTTAAGGGTTTTTTCCTAATGCAATAGAATTTTAAGCAGAAAGTTGATGAGATA